>NW_007250902.1:26629-155156 GCF_000164805.1 Carlito syrichta | reverse complement strand
AAAAAAAAAAAAAAAAAAAAAAAAAAAAAAAAAAAAAAAAAAAAGAAAAGTGTTTAATATCAGGATCTTGACAAAAAATACTGTGATTAATTTAGAAGTATTAATTGATAACTGTTAGTTGAATTTGTGGGTAATTTGATTTTTTTAAAAGATTTTCTCCATTTGTCAATTTTGTTTGGTGTTCAATGTACAAAATATCATTTTCAAGAAGCAAATATGTTTATGTTTATGTCTTAAAAGTCACTTTGTGACTCTTCATTTTAATATTAAGTAATATATTTTAGTGTTTCTTCTTATTTTTTAGATAATGACAGGATATAAAAACAGAAAACTTTTTTTACTTAATAGCAAGATATAAAATGCTTTATTGAATTAAGTAATTTTATTTGCATTTGGTCAAACTTGCCTCATTTTGATTTAAATTTGACAAAGGAAAATAGCAGCTCATTCATATATTGAGCAAGAATTGTGTTTTGTGTATGTACTTTTATTTAAATCCTTCTCTAACGTTTGTTCTGCTTAAGAAATATGAGTAGTAATTATAGTTTTATAGGGTGGCCTTTCCAACAGAAAGTTGACATATATTTGTTTGATAAAAACCCATTATTAGCTCTAAAATCTTACATTTGTAGACTGTGTGTGGGCAAACAAAACAATTTATTCTCAAGCACTTTCAATCTTTCTTCTAAGCAATGCCTTAAATGACTTTTTAATAAAAGTTTTTTTGTAAGGATCTTCTGAATTATAGTGTGTCAAATTTTCAACGTACAGAAATTTGGTCCTGAGAACTTTATGTAAAAATAAACATGTCTTTACATACATTCTAAATTTATTTGCAGCAGAATTAACAAGGCTCATTGTGAGGATAACCTACCAAATTCTAGTAAATATATTCAGAATTTGGTAAATTTAACTTTCTTTGATTTCTTTGAATGCTACTTTTTTTTTTTTTTTTTTTAAGTCGGAGTCTTGCTCTGTTGCCCAGGCTGGAGTACAGTGGCACGCTCATGGTCACCCCAGCCTCAACCCTCTGGGCTCAGGGGAGCCTTCTGCCTCAGCCTTCCAAGTAGTTGGAGCTACAGACCCACACTACCACACCAGGCTAATTTTTTGATGTATTGTAGAAACGAGGTCTCAATAAGTTGTGCAGGCTGATCGCAAACCCCTGGGCTCAGGCAATCCTCTCGCTTCAGCCTCCCAAAGTGCTGGGATTACAGGCTTGAACCACCATGCCCAGCCAAATGCTACTTTTAATGACGTTTCTTTTATGTTATAGTTTTATCATAGTATCTATGAACACTATTCAAAAGGCAGCTTATTATTCTACCTTTCAAAATGTCTTTTTTGTATGCTGAGATAACTTACATTTATATTACAATGTTTACATAAGTTCCAAGTGATGGAAGCTTTTAATATTCAAGTGCCCTTTCTATGAATAGCTTTATGAAATGATATTACTCTAGCAACTGAATAGCACTGTAGCTTTGTTTTCAAGGAAGCTGTCCTTGAGAGCCAATGCATTTTAAAAAGGTTAATTAAGGTCACATTTATAAGGGTGTAGAATGGAATCTAAAATCAAACTAAAGTAACTTTGTGGCAGACTTGGAAGTGGTTCCCTAAAAAATAAATTACAAAAAAGAGAAATAGAATGAGCAAATAACTGGCACCACACATATAGAAAGAAATGTCTACATATATAGAGAGAGATACTAGTCTATCCTTAGCTCAGCGATTCTAACTGAAAAACGCTTTAGATCATTGCATTATTTTCCTAGGGCTGCTATAATGAAGTACCCCAAAATTGGGTGGCTTACAAAACAGAAATTCATTAGGTTACAGTTCTATTTTATTTCATTTTATTTCATTTATTTATTTATTTATTTATTTGTAGAGATGAGGTCTCGCTGCCCAGGCGGGTCTCGAACCCGCGGGCTCAGGCAATCCGCTCACCTCAGCCTCCCAAAGGCGCGGGATTACAGGCTGAGCCACCGAGCCAGGCCAGTTTACCGTTCTAGATGCTTTAACAAAGTTCAGTGTTGGCAGCATGACACTGCCTCTGAAATATAAAAGGAATTTTCCTAGGCTTCTTCCTAGCTTCCAGGGGTTTGCTGGCCGTCTTTAGCATCCCTTGACTCGCAGCTGCGTACCCCCAATCTTGGCCTTGATTGCCACGTGGCATTCTCCCTGTGTGTTTTCCTATCTTCACAGGGCTGTCTTCTTATAAAGATACCAGTTATGTTGGACTAGGGCTACACCCTATTAATTAGCTCATCTTCTCTAATCAAATCTACTACTAGAACGTTGTTTTCAAATGATGCCGCTTTCCGAGGTACAGGGGATTAGAGCTTCAGCATAGCTTTATTTGGGGGAGCACAATTGAGTCCCAAGAGTCTTGATAACTATTGTACTGGGTTCTTGTAAGAGAAAATAGTGAGATATCTGTACTTGATTCTCTCCAGAGCTCTACCAGTCAAGAAATCCTTGAGTCCAAAGGCAGAAAGCACTGTTCTACCCTCACAGAGCTAGTGCTGTATGGATTAAACAAGCAGCAGTATTTCAGAAAACCTTGCTGTCAGAAAGCCTTTAGCTTAAGGATGCTCCCCATTCGTGTGAAGGTGGCAAGTCTTTCTTATGCAAAAGGAATTTGAATGTAAGAATCCATGGCGTTATCAACAGAATAGTACCGCAAATATAGATTCTGCTGAATAGAAACATTCTTCCTCCTACTTTGCTCTTCCTAGGTCTTGATTGCCTGCTTTCCACAGAGGTTGTACTAATTTACACTCCCACCAACGGTGTGTAAGGATCCTCTTTTCTCCACACCATGTCAGGCAACATCTATTGGTTTTTTTGTTTTGTGCTTTTAATAATGGCCATTCTGTCATCATTAAACCAAGGTAATAGTTCTCCGTTTTTTCTGTCACAGTAGATAATTACACAGTAATTCATTTTTATATAGGAAATAAAGCCACAATTGTATTCATATTTGGACAATGGTTCCATACAGAGAGAATGAGGACAATCCATTCTGCCTGTATTTTCTGTCATTTTAAAAATCTACACATATCACATAGAAAATCTACAATTGTGAGTTAAAGCAAGGTTACCTTAAAGCCACAGCAGAATATGAGCAAAAGTTATTTTTCAAAGATTATCTTCGGATAAAAATCTCCAATCCCAACACAGTACTTCAATTCCAAATATTCGCTATATATCTAGTAATAGCAGACTTGGAACTATTTGACCGGCAGTTATGTATTTTTAACAAGCTAACTGCATAGTTGACTTTGTGCCAAACACCGTTCTAAGTATTTCTTATGTGGTAACTTATTTAATTCTCACAAATATCAGAATGTGCTTTATATGAGAATTTATGAAGGGCATAAATGGCCTGATGATTTCAGTTCCCCAACTGACAGTTTAAATTTATGGAAAAGTGTTAACGCTATCATATTGCTTTGAATTTTAACCCAAAACACTGGTGTGTTTATTTAGAGGATTGCAACGAACACAAAGAATTGCTATAAATATGTAATACATGCAAAAATAAGTACATGGCCACATTTTTGTGTTGACATAATTTTAAACCACCAAACATTTTAGTTAGTTCTAAGAGAAAAAAATATATATATAATTCACACCTAAGATATCACATGTATCAATATTCATTGTATGTTTAAATAAAAAAAGAGTCTTGTTTATGGAGTTCTCCAATACTTCATTTTACTACTTACTATAAAATGGTAGAGTAGAAACAAGAATGTAGATATACATTTATTCTCCTGTAACCCTGGTTTAATATCATAAGCCAGGTATTCAAATCCAACCTCACTGTGACTGCTTTTTAAGAACTGTACAAACATCTATGTCCTGTTCTTAATACAATCAGTCACGAAATTTGTCAATTCTACTTGTAACTATACATTTCTGATCCTTCTACCTTCTTTTATTACAGCTATAGTTTTGTTAAATTTCTATTCAGTATCAATCTTTCCTGCAGTTAAATTGACCAGGTCATTCTCATTATGTAGTCATATTAATTTTTCATTTTTTAAAATATAAAACTCATATATTTCATATACCTTAACAATTATTCAAAGGTACATTTTCCTTGATATCTTTTCAGCCAGATCTCTTGCAAACAAAATTTTTGAAATTTTGTTTGAGCCATGCTTGACTTTATCTTTCGCCTACCTATGTGACTCTCTTACCTATTAGCCTTTGAGCACCCTCCTTCATGTGCTTACTTTGATCTTACCATCATTTACTCTTTATCATCAGACTTCATCACTTAGACCTCTTCTTACCTACAGTGATCCAGTGAAACTTTGGGTGACTCATAGAGTAACTTCTTAGTTCCTCTGCTCTATGTCTATGGATGTTTATATTCTCTTAAAGTGGACATTTTCTTTGCTATAATTTTTGGGATAATGGATTTCTTCCAAGATAGTTCGAAAAAATAATATGACTGATATGCATCCTCATTGCTTCTCCTGTACACCAAAGAGAGAGTACAGTGTTTGGAAAAAAGAAAGAGAGAGAGAGACTATTTGCAGAACTGATACATGAATCAATGAATCATTTATTTATCTCATTTTATTTTACTACTAAGACAGTACTTTATTAATGGCCCTGCAATTATTTGTCTACATATATTTACAATTATGACATTTAAGTACATTTATTTAAAATAAATATTTGAATATATATATATACAATTTTACTTATATATATAAATTTTCACATACTCACATAACTACCATACAGGCATAATATTAAGAGTTTTGATGACATTATTTTTCAACTTTTGTGGCATGTCCAACACTAGCATGTATCAGAAAAAGATATTTTTCTACCCTCAACTAGGTTTGCCTTTATTTGTGTTCAGTTATAATTGGCTGGTAAAGCCTGCAGCCGCATAAATAAAATTGTGTATATATATACAATTTCTACTACTTTTATATGGTATAAAATAATTTCAATACATTAAAAGATATATACATTACTGTTTTCTGGTACACATTCTGATACATAGTTAAAATATATATATTTAAAAATTTGATGACTAGAAAAGTATGTTTCATAATCATTTGGACTTGCTTCCTGTAAAATGTTCAATATTTATTAATGACATTTTATTATTTTTATGTTGAAACATGAGAAAAAAATGCTTTTGTTTGTAATGTCCAGAGAACATAGGTTGTGCCTTGTAGATGGTGATTATAATAAAAAGGATGATAGCTACTATTAATAAATATACAGTTGAGAATGCAGGGCCAAGACAATTCCATATATTCTATATCTTGACCTGGTGTGGTTATAAAAAATAGAGAAAAGATCAAAAATTCAATCTGCTTCAGAAAATTTGACAATACTCCTTTGAGCAGCCCAAATGGCAAAGATTTAGATTATATCTATATAATATAAATGTTTTAACTGGACATGTAATGATTCATAAAACAACCAATTTTCATATACTCTCATAACAACCATACAGGCATAATATTAAGAGTGTTGATGATATTATTTTTCAACTTTTGTGGCATGTCCAACACTAGCATGTATCAGAAAAAATATTTTTCTACCTTCAACTAGGTTTGGCTTTATTTGTTTTCAATTATAATTGACTGGTAAAGCCTGCAGCCGCATAACATTGTATATGAAGTCATATCCTATACCAAACTTTGAATGCATTCCACAAAGCATTGAATTACTTCTTGGTAGTGCCATGTCTGAGAAAATAATTAATTATACATTTAATTTTGCAGCACTGCAAGGCAAAAAACATCAACTACATGAAATGACTTGAAGAGCACAATCAACTTTGTCAAATGTTGTCTGAAAGAAATTCAGCAAATATATGACATGTCATCCACAAATAATAAGAGAGCTCTTATACTTTATTGGGTATTTATTATTGGCCACAGGAAATAGCAATACCTATTCCAAGAACAGGTTATTTATTATACCACTACATTACACTACCCTGTATTACCAAAAATGCTATCAGAATTTCTAAAAATTTACATTTATTTGAAATATGAAAGTATGAATATTATTTGGACGCCATTTCCCCCTCAATTTTATAGTGTTTTTTTGCATTTATTATTTTATCCTAGCATGTAGTGGTTTGATAAGATAAATGCTACAACCTGCAATGGTATGCATATTTGTTTTCCTCCAAAATTCATATGTTGAAATCTAATCCTCAAAGTGTTGGCATTAAGAGGTGGGCTCTTTGGAAGGTAACTACATCATGATGGTAAAACCCTGTGAATAGGATTAGTGCCAGTTTAAAAGAGGCCCAAGGGAGCATTTTGCCCTCCTGCCCTGTGAGGACACATAGAAAGTACCATCTCTGGAGAAGAAAGCAAGCACTTACCAGACACTGACTCAACCGACATCTTGATCTTGAACTTCCTAGCCTATGACACCCTGAGTAATCCCCTTTCTTGTTTATAAATTACCCAGTATAAGATATTCTGACTGACTGATTCAAACAGGATTCCAATTTTTAGATGAAGAAGATAATTTGAGATTTTAGCATCAAGCAGTCAATAAAAGTGTCAGAAATACAATTTTCAACTTTTTGTATTGTGACCTATAATTGTGTCATAGGTAAAATTCTTTCTTCTTTACTTGTTAAATATTCACCACATCAACCAGCTCCAATTAAATTGCCATAAATGAACATTTGTCAGTGTATCTTTGTAGCCGAAAAAACTTATAAACTTAACATTGTAACATATTATTATCAAAATATCATGTTAATTAGTGTACATTTAGCTTAGAGTTGATAATAGTAATAGTAGATGGATTAGTAATATAATTACCTCTCATAATTCATTTCACTTCTTAATTTAATTAAATCTTCTTGTCTTAGAGACTACTTTTTTACTCGCAGTAATTTTTTGTTTTCACGTTAGGTTTTGTTAAATACATCTACATCCAACACAAAACAGTGAGTGCTGTTAATTATGATATATCATAGATTCAGAGAACTGAGTATCACATATTCTTACTCAAAAGTGGACCTTGAACAATTATCGTAATAATAAAGAAAAGGATTGTCAGTAGTGGGAAATTACTGGGAGAGGGGCGGAATTAGCAGCAGTGGGATTCTGCCAGGGGTGAGGGGACACACCTCACCAACAAGGGTACCTGCATAGTGAACATCTGTATACTTAACCCTGAATTGTACCCCACATCTTTAAAATAAAATTTTTAAAAATTGTGGAGGGGTAGAGTCGGGGTCTGGGTAAGTGAGATGAGTACTATAATAGGGAAGAATCACTGCAGATTTAGGGCACTGCATCAAAAAAGGCACAGAGGATTGAGAATATTTGCCACATTAAAAGCTTCTAAGTCTTATGATTTCGAAAAATGTTAAGTGAATGCAATGTGAGGTAGCCTGCGGGAGAACAGGGACAGGAAACAGGGTATTGCATTCAGTGATGGACAGGATTTGTTTTCGAGTGCTGCTGTACAGAGATTCTTAGCCTGAGTTCAGTTATGTCATTATTGGTAGCTTGAAACAGGATATAGGAGGATTATTTACACAATGAAAACAGACACACAGTATAATTTAGGATTTTTATTTTTCCATCAGGGTCAAGTGTTAAACCTTACCCAGCACACTACTCCATGACATGCTAAAAAATTTAGACCATCTAGATAAAGGTATTTTTGAAGTGTTAAAATAGTGAAATAGCATCACCAGACCAGAATTTTCAAATGAGAAGATGATTCTAAGGAGTACACATTTTGAGTCAAGGAGACAGCTTACACAGATAAGAGACTATAGAGGTAACGTTAAATAGCATTAAATAGGGCCAGGGAAGGACAGAAAACAAAATATATAATGTATGGTGTTTTATTCTGTTAGTGATGATATCTTTTTATGCTCTGTCACCCACCTACCGTGTCACACCGTGATCAAAGGTAGACGTTTCCAAAGTACTTGATAAATAGCATATTTTATATTTTTAAACCATGTGACTATAAAAATGAATCTGGGCTTTCTAAGGCTACTTATCCTGTTTCTATTCTTTAGTCCAGATATCTTTAAGTTTCTGCATAATTAAAAGTAACCTTCAAAATTCATCTTTCATGGTGATTCAAAAAAAAAAATCAGATTATGTCTTATTTCACTGTGAAGAGTGTTTCACAATTTGCTACTTGCGAACCTTGAGTGTGATGGCAATCAGACTGTTGCAGGTTACCAAGACTTTGAATCTGAGATATCTATTTAGACAGACAGGAAATTTTTCTAAGGCCAGATAAAGTAGTTGAATCTATAAATAACTGTAGTGTCATGGATCTATGAGCCTGTTAGACAAATTGTGTTCCTCTTAAATAATATTTAAACTTTGAAGAAAAAAACAAACAAATTTTAAAACTGTTGTTGAATGATATTGTACTCAAAGTACCATTTATATGATCCAAACCTATTATGCCTCTTATTATTAAAAATATAACAAATAACAAACATATTAAAGTGAATTAATAATCACAGATACAGATATATAATCAGAAGTGCATTTTAGTGTAAAATTCCAGTAGCATTAGAAGTTTTAAAAGCATTTTCTATTTGTATGAAAGTATAATGAGAAAATATATAATCCAAAATCTTAATTTTTAGAAACATAAAAATAACTTAAATATACATTTAAATATTTTTCTAAATTTTATAAATATGTATTATTAAAA
Organism: Carlito syrichta; assembly: GCF_000164805.1. NCBI lineage: Eukaryota > Metazoa > Chordata > Mammalia > Primates > Tarsiidae > Carlito > Carlito syrichta. The sequence continues at coordinate 146,447 of NW_007250902.1, read as the reverse complement.
TATATCTTACTGTTTTTAGAATATAATTTGGTAACTGAACTTGATTTTTATTTTAGATTAGTTTTCATCATTTATTTTTATAATATATCTAAAATCAGCCAGGCTCGGTGGCTCAGCCTGTAATCCTGTGCCTTTGGGAGGCTGAGGTGAGTGGATTGCCTGAGCCTGTGGGTTCGAGACCCGCCTGGGCGGCGAGACCTCATCTCTACAATAAATCAAGAGATCATATATCTTGTATATATTCAAAGAAAGAATCTATTTTAGGTGAAAAATGATAATAAAAATCACAAAATGTTTGTGGTGACAATATCTTGTTAAAAACACCTATAGTTATTTCATCTATTCGTTTTTTACATTTTTATCAATATATAATAATTGTACATACTTATGGAGTATATTAATCTTTTGGCGCATACATACAATGTGTAATGCTAATGCTCAAATTAGGATGTTTGCCATATTCATCACTTCTTTCTTTGTATTGGGAACATTTTAAATCTTTTTGACTATTTTGAAATATACAGTTAATTGTCATCACTTCTACTTACCTTACTGTGCCACCAGACACCATAACTCACTCCCTCTCTCCATTATAACTATACACCCACCTGCCTTCATTACCCGCAACCCGCCTCTAGTGAATATCAGCCCATTCTCTACTTCCATTTTCTATATCTATTCATCCATTTTTGAACACTTAGGTTGATTCCATATCTTGCCTATATCAATAGTGCAGCAATAAACCCAAGGAATGCAATTATTGCTTTGATATATTGGTTTGTTTTCCCTTGAATAAATATGCAGCAGTAGGATCGCTGGACTGTGTGTAGTTCTAATTTTAGTTTTTTGAGAAACCTCTTGACTTCTTTTTGTAATGTCTACACCAGTTTGCATTCCCAACTATCGTATGTAAGAGTTTCCTTTTCTCTATATCTTTGCCAGAATTTGTTTTGTTTTGTTTTTTTGTCTTTCTAATTATATCCATTCTAACTGGGGTGAAATAATGTCTCCTTGTAGTTTTTATTTGCATTTTCCTGATGATTAGTGATGTTGAAAAGATTTTCATATACCTGTTGGCCATTTGTATGTCTTCTTATGGGAAAGGTCTATTCAGCTACTTTGCTGGCTTTTGGATGGGATTATTTGCTTCTGTTGAGTTGTTTGAGTTTCTCTTATATTCTAGATATTAATACTTTGTTACAGGAAGAGATTGCAAGCTTTTTTTTCCACATTCTATGGGTTCTCTTCACTCTGATTATTGTTTCCTTTGCTGTGAAGAAGCCTTTTAATTTAATATTGTCCCATCTGTCTTTTTTTAATTTTTGTTGCCTGTTTTGTAGACCAACATTCTAAGCAGTTTCCTATGTTTTCTTCTCATAGTTGTATAGCTTTGGACACCTAAGTCATTAATTCATTTTGAGCTGAGTTTTATATAATGGTGAGAGATAGGGTTCTGGTTTCATTCTTCTACATATGTGTATTTTATTTTCCCAGCAATATTTATTTTATTTATTTTTTAGATTATTTTATTTATTTATTTTATAGCTGTGGAGTACAAGTGAGGATTTACTACATAAGTAGGCTGCATGCTCGTGAAGTTTGGGTTTATAACTGGTCCTCTCACCCTTTGGTAGTTGACCAGGTACCATTTGTGTTGACATGTACTCCTCTATCTTTGCCCTCCCTCCCTCAACTGGAAGTGTCCAAAGTCTGCCAATTCTACTCTTTTGCCCAGCAATATTTATTGATGAGGTGTCCTTTTACAAATATCAAAACAGCTTGGTATTGGTACAAAAACAGGCATATAGACCAATGGAATAGAATTGAGATTCCAGAAACTAAACCTCAATTTCTCAACCAACTCATCTTCAACTAAGCCTCCGCAACCTACCACTGGGGAGAGGAGAACCTATTCAGTAAGTGGTGTTGGGAAAACTGGCTGACCACATGCAGAAGACTCAAACAAGACCCCTATATGTCCCCATACACAAAGATTGACTCTAAATGCATCAGAGACCTAAATGTAAAACCTCAAACCATAAGAACCTTAGAAAATACAGGACACACCCTTATGGAAATTAGAACTGGCATCCAATTCCGGAACAACACCCGAAACCCACAGGCCATAAGAGATAAGATAGACAAGTGGGACCACATTAAACTGACAAACTTCTGCAAAGCCAAAGAAACCATCAAGACAGCAGGGAGATAGCCCACAGACTGGAAAAAAGTATTTGCCAACTCCAGGTCTCACAAAGGCTTAACATCTTGGATCTACAAGGAACTCAAACACGCTGAAAAGAAAAAAAGCAAACAACCCCATTTAAAGTGGGCAAAAGATATGAACAGACACTTCTCAAAGGAAGACATCCAAGCAGCCAACAGACACATGAAGAAGTGTTCAACTTCACTAATCATCAGAGAGATGCAAATCAAAACCACACTGAGATACCACCTAACTCCAGTCAGAATGGCAATTATCAATAACAAAAAATAACAGTTACTGGAGAGGGTGTGGTGAAAAGGGAACACTCCTACACTGTTGGTGGGAGTGCAAACTGGTGCAACCTCTGTGGAAAACAGTGTGGTGATTCCTAAAAGCTCTAAATATCAGCCTCTCATATGACCCTGCAATCCCCCTATTGGGAATATACCCTGAAGAACTCAAATCACTCTATCAAAAAGATACCTGCACACATATGTTTATCGCAGCACTGTTCACAATAGCAAGAACCTGGAATCAACCATACTGTCCATCAAAAGAGGACTGGATTAAAAAAATCTGGTACATATACACGATGGAATACTACGCAGCCATAAAAAAGAACAAAATCATGAACTTGGCAGCAACCTGGATGGAACTAGAGTCAATAATACTGAGTGACCTTTCACAGAAACAAATATCTGAATATCACATGTTCTTACTCATATAGCAGATCTTGAACATCCATCGTAATACTATTAAAAAAAAGGACTGACAGTGGTGGGAAACTATGGGGAGGGAGGAGAAGGGAGGTGGGATTAACGGTAGTCAATATCTGTCTGGGGACAGGGAGACACCCCTTATCAACAAGGGTGCCTGAACAAAGCATATTTGTATACCTAACCCTTAACTGTACCCCACAATATCAAAATAAAAAAATATTGATATTAAAAAAAATACATTCTAATGCTGAGACAAAGACTCTAGAAACAAATGTTAGTATTTTATGATTCTATCTATATGAAACATTCAGAATAGGTAAATTTACAGAGACAGAAAAGCAGACTAGTAGATGTCAGGATTGCCTCTGGGGTAATGAAAATGTTTTGGAATTAGATGCAGGTGGTAGTTTTACAATATTGTGAATGTATTGAATGACATTGAATTGTACACTTTAACATGGTTTTTTACTTCAATTTTAAAAAAGCATTGGCCTTGGACAATCTTCAATTGAAGAGATAAAAATATTTCAAAAATTTGCTTAAGTCAAAACTTCTGCAAGTGTCATATATTAATTTTCAAAAAGTCCTAATAAAATGACAATAATTTATTTACCATATATTTACTGACTGGCACTACTGTGTTTTTCATTCTTGTATTGCTGTGATGGAGATGGCCAGGTGTTTCACTCTATACTTTCTCCTCTTTTTTTGGTAATAAAATGTATATTTTTATCCAAAAACAAAACAAAACAAATATATGTTCTTGACACCTTTGTCAAAAATGACTTAGCTACAAGAGCTTAGATTTATTTCTGGCTTCTCTGTTCTCTTTCAGTGCTTTATATGACTGTTTTGGTGCCAATATCATTACGGGGTTTTTGTTGTTGTTGTTGTTAGTACAAATTTGTATTATATTTTGAAGTCAGGTAATGTGATGCAATTTTGTTCTTTTTGCTGAGCATTGGTCAGCAATTAGGGGTCTTTTGTGGTTGCATAAAAATTTTAGAATTTTAATTTTTATGTTTATGAAGAAGGTAATTGTCATTTTCATAGAGACTACATTGATTCTGTAGACTGCATTGGGTAGCATGATCATTTTAACGACATTAATTCTTTCAATCTATAAGCATGAGATGCCTTTCCATTTGTTATATTCTCTTCCATTTCTTTCATCAGTGTTTTATAGTTTTCCTTGTAGAAGTATTTTACCCCTTGGTTAAATTTTTTTCTATGTATTTTATTTCATTTTTGCAGTTATTAAAATGTGAGATAAGGATCAGGCAGGACTAGTTTCCTAAACAAATGTCACAAGGCCTGGACCTCATTGACAAAACAAAATGTGGTGAGAAGAACAGCTAAAGCCTACAGATATCAGCTAAGACCAAGACGGCATTGAAAGCCATCTCCACTTACCCTTTGCTCAATAGATATAATAATTATAATGCATTATCATGCTAAAAGACACTCCCACCAGTGTGGTGCCAGTTTACTAATACAATAGGCAACTCTTGGAAGTTACCCTACGTAGTTTAAAAATCAGGTCAGGGTGCAGTGGCTCAGCCTGTAATCCCAGCACTTTGGGAGGCTGAGGCGAGAGGATTGCCTGAGCTCAGGGGTTAGAGACCAGCCTGGGTAACCTGGTAAGACTTCATCTCTACAATAAAAAAAAAAATCACAATAACTAGCCAGAAATGGTGACCTACCTGCATCTGTAGTTCCAGCTACTTGGAAGGCTGAGGCGGAAAGGATCGCTTAAACCCAACAGGTTGAGACTGCGGTGGCCGTGAGTGTGCCACTGCACTCCAGCCTAGGTGACAAAGATGTGAGACTCCAACTCAAAAAAAAAAAAAAAAAAAAAGAAAAAGAAAAAAATCAGAGAAGCCCTCAATTCTGGGAACTCCCCCCCATTCCCGTAAAATTCATGAATATTCCACCCCATGTTTAGCATATAATAATAATAATAAGCTATGGGCAACCCCTTCAGGTCCCCTCCAACTATGGGAGCTTTTCTGTCCTCTCGATAAATCTTGCTTTTAAAAAAAATGCTTTAAAAATAGAACCTCAGGATACATAGCTGCCATTCTTCCCATAGACCAGCCCAGCCTGCTCCACCTAGGGAGTAGCCTGCTCTCTCAATCAACTTGTATTTATGTTTCTAATATACAGGAGCTTGTCTGCTGTAGAGTCATCTTCTTTCTGTTTCTCTCCTCCTTTAATAAATTGGCTTTCATTTTCCCCTTTTGGCTCTGCCTTGAATTCTTTCCTGAGCAACCCATTTGGCCTCTCAGGAGGGACCTCACCTTTGGTGATCCCCCAGACTGCATCAATGGATTCCTTTCTTGATTTCCTTTTCAGCTAGTTAACATCATAAAGAACAGGGAAAAGCTGAAAGCCTTTCCTCCAAGAGCTGGAACAATACAAAGATACCTATTTTCACCATTCTTATTCAGCACAGTAGTGGAAGTTCTAGAGCTCTCAGGCAAGAAAAAAAAAAGGCATCCAAATTGGTAAGGGGAAGTAAAATTATTCTCTTTTGCAGAAAACATAATCGTATGTATAGAAAAAGCTGAAGGCTTCCCCAAAATACTTTTTAAATTGATAAACACATTCAGTGGTATAAGACACGACATCAATAGACAAAAAACAGTAGCATTTCTATACATTCGTTATTTTTTAGTATTTTCCATACTATTCGCGCTGTAAATAAAAACCAAATATCACTTCACTTAATGAGCTGAAAGAACAAAGAAATTATATTTTAAAACCACCCATTTTGTCATCAACCAATACTAACGGCAGACAGCAATTTAGTATATTTCCTTTCAGTCTCTCTAGTTCTGTATGTATTTCTTTGTTTAATTACTCATTCATCCATTAATTCATTCATTCTAATGACTGCTCTCATTTGGATGCTTATCATCTTAAATGTTATGTTGAGACTGGATGCCAATGTTGGAAAAGGGAGCCTAAGGAAGGTGATTGGGTCATGGGGAGAGACAAATTCCTCATGAACAGAGTGTGGCCCTCCCTGGGGCAGAGCTAGAGAGTTTTTGCTCTGTTAGTTTCCAATTTTTGCTCTATTACTGAGTTTTGGTCTATTAAAGTTGGTTGTTAAAAAGTCTGGCACCCTTCTTCTTGACTTGGTTCCTCTCTCCTGCACACACTGGCTTTTCTTAACCTTCCACCATGAGTGGAGGCAGCCTGAGTGCCTTACCAGCCGCACTTGCTGGCACGATGCTCCTTGTGCAGGCTGCAAAACCCTCGAGTCAAATTAACCTTCTTTATTTTAATAAATGATTCAGCCACAGGTGTTCCTTTATAGTAACACAAAATAGAATAAGACAATGACTGTGTTGTTTTAATTCTTAATGTTATAGATTCATCGTCTGTGATATATTCACATACTGTGAAGGCTTGAATTCATATCATATTTTACATTATAAATAAGCTTATTCCATGTTATTGTAGATAACGAGTGTTTTTAACTGGACTACCCATTTTCAACTGTTCTTGTTAAATATGATATTAGCTGTGTCTTTGAAATAAGTTTCAACTTTGTTCAAAAAAATTTTTTTTGTCTTTTCAGATATTTTAGCTTAATGGATAATTCTTGTATTCAAATGTCTTTGTCACATCAACTTAGATATTTAGTTTGAGGACATATTAGATATTAATAGTTTTGCACTTATGAGATAAATTCTATTTTGTGATAATATGTATTAAGTATAATTTACACTGTTATGCTAGCATTTTATTAGTTATAATGGCATTAATGCTATTGATTTCTCTAACAAGTCTGAGTCATTAAAATATAATGTATTTTCTAAAGTTATAAGGCTACCTGAGGTAATAAAGTTTATCATAAAGTTCTTCCATGAACTACATCCTGAGAACCTGGTCCTTGCAACTGTCAGTTAAACCAGGTTACTACTCCTTTTAAGTGTCCATAGCATGTACCTTAAGTTTAATGCTGTTATGCTAATTACTTTATATATTATTTTGGCACCTATAATTTCATGGCTGAGTTTTATGTTTTGTTTTAGTTGTTTGCCCTATGTTATCATTTATGCATACAGCTCTGAGCTAACTGAGTGGCATTGTATAATTTCGTAGCTAAATGTCAATTTTTTTGGCATAAATCTTTTAGTTATTTTAAGGACTTTGCATTTTAATGTATGTAATGTGGAAAGCAAATGAAGGGTTTTAAAGCAGAGGAGAGACATAATCACTGTGACTGTGAACTTGGGAAGAAAAAGTGTGGCGTCAGGGTGACAGGTTAGGATGTCAATGTAGTAATTCTGGGCACAGATACTAGTGTCTCGGAGCAGGTGGAAGTGAATAGAATTGAGTAGAAATAATTAAAAGAGTCATTTTCTGAATATATTTTGAAGGTGGAGTTAACAGGATTTGTTGGCAGACTATAGGTGCACTTTGAGATAAGGAGATAAAAGAAGTATGTTGTCACTGTTATTGCTTTGAGCATCTGGAAGTACAGTCACCTGAGATGGCCAAGACGGCAGGAGTAGTGTATTTTGGGCATGAGTTTATGACATGTTAAATATGAAATGCCTCAGAGTGAAAATAGCATGTTCCTTATGATAATAGCTGTGAATTTCAAATGACCTTTATCACATTAAAACATAAATGACATTTTTTGAGAGTTCCTTTCATCAGAATTCAGTGGTTCATATTTTTACAAATGATAAAATAAGGAATATAGACTTCTTTTGCTCTTGTTATAGATAAAAGTTTTAACCATATTTCTAAAATATAACATTATATATAAAGTTGTGTATATAGTTTGAAACACACACTCTGGGCCATAAGCACAAGTATAGTAGTCATTTACATATAGGCAGAAGGTATTTAAAGTTAAGAACCTGAAAAAGATCACTCAATGTGTGAATATGAACAGAAATGGATCGAGAGCTGATCCCTAAAGTCATTCAAAATTAAGAAATGAGGAAGAAAAGGGAAAACCAGTAGAGGATACTGAAGAGAAGAAATTGGTGAGGTGATGGAAAAGCCAATAGGATGTGATAACTTGGAATCTGAGTCAATACTATATTTTGAGAAGGAGCAAGAGTTCATCTTTGTCAAATTCTACTTATAAGTAAGGTAAGATGAAAACTGAGAAGCTAACATTTGACTTAGCAACATGTAGGCTTTACCCTGTTGTAATGAAGTGGAAGATATTTTGAGAAAGAAGTTATCTTTCAAGGCTGGTGGGTACCTTGATTATTTTGTGCTGAATATTTTACAATAAGCTTGAATTATTGATGAGAACATACTAAGAATATTTTGGGGTTGAGCAGTGGGAATAAAAAAAAGCCCACTGATTTAGGTTAATGAGGGAACAGGAGAAGTGAAGTCAAGATCTTTCTGGAGATTTATCTACAAAGGAAATCATAGAAATGGGTAGTACATGATAGAGGTAAAGGAAGATCATGAGTAGATTGGTGTTTTTTCCTCTCATAAAAGAAATAACAGCATGTTTGCTGGCAGACAAATCTCATTGAGAGTAAAAATTTAGTGATGGAGGAGAAAGAAAGGAGAATGAATTCAATAATTTGGGGGGTGTATAAGAAGAGACAGAATCAGGAATAGAGACAAGTGAGACTCATATATTACAAGTAATGATCAGAGAATATGGACACAAAAACTGGTAGGAAAAGACTGCCAATTGCACAAATTTAGGGTGCGCCCTTGAGATTATTTTGTGGACTTTATGCTAGAGAGTACCACTCATATAAAATGTAAAGTGAATTATGATCTCTGGAGGTGTTCATTGGAAAGTGGCATTAGCAGCTAGATGCTGTGATGGTGAGAGTCTGTGGAAGACCTTACTGGATGTTGTCAATTAAGTAAGAAGTAAGTTCATCAGTTAGAAGATGAAGGGGTTATTGGCTGGAGAAGTGAAGGGTATGTGTGAAATAGTCATTAAGGGCATTTGCAAAAAGGAACTATTGAATAATTTTAGTGCAACAGTAATGACTTGTTTGAGGCTAGTAAGCATGAATTTAAAGGGATATTACCCCGTATTTGGAGGTATACACGTATTCTTCTAGATACATGAGATAGCATCAGTGGAAGCAGAGAGGGTTCTTTTAGATTTAACACAGAATGAATATATAAAAAGGGCAAGAAAATTGATGATGTGTACAAAGAAGCAATTATGGTTAATGACAGTAAACTTTAAGCAAGGTAAGGAAGAAAGGTAGAATAACAATGATGTGAAGAAAAATGAAAATCTAGCAGACTTCATGGGTTGGAGGTCTTAGTGAAAATGAAGAATAAATGGATTTGGGACACTAAAGAAAGTTAACTGAAATAAACTGAAATGAAAACAGATGCTGGTTAGAAAGAAGAATCCATGAAATTTAAATTAGAGAGAAGTTATAGTTTGTGATAATGATAATGTCTGGGGAATAATCATGGCAGAGAACAGCTGAGATAGGGTAGAGAAAATAATTTTAGAAGAGAACAATTCAAGATTCTGAGATACTTCAGTTTTAAAAGTATCATCTAACTATAGATTGAAATTTCTAAAAATAAGATAGGGGTCGTTTTGAAGAGAATAAAGTGAACTCAGAGCCAAAACGGAAATGAAGGAGATTGGTAAATGGGTCAGATGACATCAGCGGTGGTTCTGTAGATTTATAAGCTAATATCAAGAGACGTGTAGCTGAGACTTTTAGGGAGGGGGGAAAGAGAAAGTTCTAGAAGTAATAATGAGAAGCAAGACAAAAAAATACTTTACTTCCTTGTCTGCCGATGTAAAACCTATTGGAGAATATAGCATCACCACCAATTCAGAGAACTGCAGAGAAGCAGTGTCCTCTTGTTAAATATTGACCTTCAATAGGTCAAAGTTAGAGAAGGGACCAGGGCATTTTAATGAGGGATTATAGACACAATGGAATGGTTATAGAAGATGGGAGGCATAAAAATGGGGTCAGAATTGAGAATGTGCAGAATCTCACGGCAGTTCAAGAGAGGTGTAACTTTTCAACTTTGTCTGAAAAAAGCAAGGATAAAAAGCATAATGAAATTAGGATGTTCCCATGACCCTCTTCATGGAAGAAACTTGACACATGTTTTGGACCCAATATGGTATATGAGGCTTGCTGTGGGCACACATTGCAAATTAACCCACATTTTACCCTGTTGTAATGAAGTGGAAGGTATTTGAGAAAGAAGTTGTCTTTCAAGGCTGGTGGGTACCTTGATTATTTTGTGTTGAATATTTTACAATAAACTTGAATTATTGATTTGAATATACCAATGTTGCTTTCAATTACTTTTCACTGAAAAATTAAAGCTATTACTCTATGTAGCATGTTGTTCGCATGATAGCATAAGGACATAACCACATTAAGAATACATGATTTAGGGAAAGGGGACAAGATGGCAGCAGAGTCAGTCAGATTGTGTAAGTCTCTGTGTGAGTGAGTGAGTGTATGGACAAATTTTTGTGCGTATCTGTGTGTAAGTGGATGTGTGAATGACTGTCTGAGTGAAGACTGGGAAGACAGTGGCTAAGGCTCTCCTGGTGTAGCAGTTGGTGCTGCAGCTGCTTTGCATGGACTCTACCACTTCCCTGGATGCAGAAGCTGAGTGCCATTTTCTAAAATCAACACTGTTTTGCTGGGAATAATCTACCCGGAGCAACTGACATTTCAAGACTGCCCAAACACTGCAGTGTCAGACCAGACACTGGCAGGGAGGGTCATGTAGGGAGCCCAGAGAGAGAGTCAGAGAGAGAGTCCCACTGGAGAAGATGAAGCAGGCATCCACAATCCTCTTGAAAACTGGGCATGAAAGTGCTCCAGCTTGCTTACCATGGAGCAACAGACTAGCTCTCTGTGACTGGTGGGTTAATTATTCTGAGATTGATCGTGACTCAAAGGGAATATTCAGAAAGCACAAACTTCAGAGGGACAGAACAGGATGAGTGTGAAGTCTCAGATGCCCCACCCCCGACTCTGACCCAACCACAGGACAAAGAGTGTGACCAAAAAAAGACAATGAAGACCCCCAGAGTGGTGACTTCCTGGCTGACCCAACCCCCTCTCCTCAGCAATCCTCTGAACATCAGACCCACGTGGCTGGGACACGACTGAGAGGGATGAATCCAGGTGGAGCCAGATGGATGTCAGTTGCAATAGGAGGATTCTACTCTTGTATAAGTCTGCTTAGGACACCCACTACCAGTATGTGGAGAGGAGACAATCCCACACCTAGCCACTGGAGGGGATACCCCTGATCCTTGACCTTACAAGAGTAGGAGGTGAGGACTGATGCCTAGCCCACCCTCACCACCTCTTCCCCAACCCTGGGCCTCATGCCAGAGAGGTTGTGTATGAGTTCTCAGTCTCACAGGAATAGCGAGTGGGCTTACATGTGAGCAGTTGAGAGGAACAATTATAGAACCTGCCACAAAAAGATGATCAATGCCTGAGAATTTCTTTAAAAAATGTTCTTCTTTTTTCATTCTTCCTTTGTTTTGGCTTAGTGTGTGTGTGTGTGAATGTGTGTATGAGGGTTCAATTTGTTTTCCACCTCCCTCTTTACTTTTCTTTTTTTCTTCCTTTTTTGTTTTTTGTTGTGCATGTGTGTTTGCTTGGTTTTCCTGTTGGGGTGTGTCTCTCTGTGTGTGTGTTTTGTTAGCTTTGATTTGAGTTTGTTTTTTGTTTTCATTTTGTCTTTTTTGTTCTTTATTTTTATTTTTCTGTGGCTTATTCCATTTTTTATTATTTTTGTCCATTATATTTTATTCCGCTTTTCTCTATTCTCTTCTTTACTGTTACTTTATCTTGGACTCAGAAGGTACACATGTACTCATTGCATTTTCATATAGAGTGATGGTGGGGAGTTAGTCTCAGCAGGCCCATACCCCAGTCAGTGAACACGGTAACTGGCAAGTAGTTTCTGAGTACTAACTCCCCACCCACTACCTTATTCAACTCAACACTAGAAGAAACAGCAAAGCTTCCCAGTCCTGTTTCAAAACAGAACAAATTCAGAGGCTCTGATCAAGGAAGAATAAAGAGATGAGCAAACAAAAGAAGTGAAAGCCCCACCCACTACCACTGAGTAACAGAATTAAAGAGAAAAGAACGAGCTCTGCCACAAATAAGGAAAAATTAACTGAAGAACACAGGTAATTCCCAGAGTACCAAGGAGACAACACCCCAAAAATCAGACTTCAGAGACGAAACAATGGAAATCACCAATAATTGGCCCCAGACTACAACAGGAATTAGGGAATGGATGGAAAGGGCAAATAAGACTCAAGAAAGACAAGATGCAACAGTGAAAAAACTTATAGCAGAGATTTTGGCCATAAAAACTTAATACAGGAAATAATTAACAAGATGACAAGCATGGAAAGTAGAAATAACCAAGCAGAATAAAGACTCAGTAAGCTTGAAGACCAAAACACAGAATTAACCCAATCTCTTAAAAATATAAAAAGAAAACACATAAAGGAAGACCAGAGCCTCTGAGAGATGTGAGATTATATCAAGAGGCTGAATTTATGGCTGATTGGTATCCCAGAAGAAGAAAGGACAAGGGAGAACACCTTGGAAGAAGTATTCAAGTTTATCCAAGAAAACTTTCCCCATCGCACCAGAGTTGTGACCACTCAAATACAAGAGATTTAGAGAATTCCCATAAGACATTAAATGAGAAGACCAACCTCAAAACACATAGTAATTTGCTTACACAAAGTAGGTATAAAAGAAAAAAACCCAAAAGGCAACAAGCGAGAAAGGTCAGACTACCTACTGAGGAAGACCAATCAGAACGGCAGCAGACCTGTCAGAAGAAACACTACAAGTTAAAAGGCATTGGTATCTAATTTTCAAAGTTCTCTAAGATAAACAACATCAACCAAGAATTTTCTATCTAGTCAAGCTCCATCTGTGATGGAGAATTAAAATCCTTCCCAGACATCCAATCCCTAAAAAATTATGCTTCTTCCAGAACTGCTTTACAGGAGACAATCAGGAAGGTATTAAGCACAGAAAAAAGAAAAACAAAAAACAAACAAAAACCAACCAACCATGATCTCCCAAGAATGCAGGAAAAACAGAATCAACACAACACACCTCATGAGTACAAAATTGCAAACATGCACATACATTAACCCCAAAGCTAAAAGAAAACAAAACAGCCTTATAAAGCCTCATGGCAGGGATAAACTCTCACATTTCAATAATCAGCCTGAATATCAATGGATGAATGCACCAACGAAGACAGAATGACAAACTGGATTTTTAAAAAGAGCAAATAATATGTTGCCTTGAAGAAATGGATAACACAGAATCAAAATTAAAGGGGGGAAAACAAACTTTCAGGTGAATGAAAAATAAAAAAAGGCAGGAGTCATAAATTTAATGTCAGACAAAATAAGCTTCAAGCAATCAAAAATGTAAAAAGCTATGGAAGGATATTACATAATCATAAAAAATTTAATCCATCAACAAGAAATATCCACACTTAATATATATGCACCCCAACACAGAAGCATCTGGGTTTATAAAGCAACTACTAAGTAAACTAAAAAAGGATATTGACTCCAACATTATCATACATGGGAAATTAAATATTCCACTAACAAACCTAAATAGAGCATCAAGGCAAAAAAATCAATAAGAAGATCTGGAACCTTAACTTGACACTTGACCAAAAGGACTTAATAGATACCTACAGAGCACTCCACCCATCAACCATGGAACACTCATTCTACTCATCACTACAGGGAATATACTCCAAGATTGACAACATACTCACCCTTAAATCAAGCATAAACAAATTTCATAAGGTTGAAATATTACCATGCACCATCTCCGACCACAGTGGAATAAAAATACATATTGCCACCAATAAAATCTTCTCAAAACACCCAAAGACATGGACACTAAACAGCACGATGATGTTCTGAGTCAACACAGAAATAAATACAGAAATTAAAAGACTCTTGGAAACAAATTAAAACAAAGATACACCTTACCAAAGCCTATGAGATACCTTAAAATCAGCACTGAGAGGGAAATCTATATCTCTACAAACACACATCAAAAAAAAAAAAAAAGGAAAAATCGCAAGTTAGCAGCCTAACCAATAACTTAAGGAAACTGAAAAGATAGGACCACCAAAATCCTAACTAACTTCAGCAGAAGAATCCAGATCTTGAAAGCAAAATCCCAAATTCGGGGCATGGAAGACAAAAATATCATAGAAAATGATCACTGAAAAAAAAGTTGTCTCTTTGAAAGGATAAACAAGATTGATGGATCCCTAGCCAGGTTGACCAAGAAAAAGAGACAAAAAATCCAAATAAACACCACCAGAAATGCAAAAGTTCGATACACAGCCAACCCCAAATAATTACAAAAATTATCAGAGATTACTATGAACACTTCTATGGAAAAAAATTTGAAAACATAAACAAAATGGAGGATTTTCTGACATCACACAATCTCCAAGGTTGAAACAAGAAGAAATAGAGTTCCTAAATAGACCAATAACAACCCATGAAACTGATTCTGTCATAAGAACTATCTACAAAACAAACAAACAAACAAACAAAAAACCCTAGACCGGATATCTTTCCTGCAGAATTCTACAAAACATAAGGAGGAGCTGATATCAATACTAATACAAATATTTTAGGCAATTGAGAAAGATAGACTTCTCCCCAAATCACTTTATAAAGATAACATCACACTCAAAATATATACCCAAACTGGGTAAAGACCCAACAAAGCAAGATAACTACAGGTCAATATATCTAATGAACATAGATGCAAAAATTCTCACAAGATCCTATCAATTAGCCAACAACAAATCTCAAAGGTTATCCACCATGACTAAGGAGGCATCACTCCTGGGATGCAGAGGTGGTTTAACATCCACAAGACCATACATGTAATTAAATATATTAACAGAGGTACAAACAAGAACCACATAATTATTTCAATAGATGCAGAAAAGTCTTTTAACAAAGTCCAGCATTCCTGATAAAATCCCTTGAACACCTAGGTATAGAGGGAACATACTTCAAAATAGTAAAGCCATCCACAATAAACCCACAGTCAACATATTACTAAATAGACAGAAATTGGAAGCATTTTCTCATTAAACTGGAACAAGACAAAGTAGCCCACTCTCACACCTCCTTTTCAAGTGTTAGAAGTCCTAGCTAGACCAATCAAATAAGAGAAGAAAATCAGTGGTATCCAAATATAAAAAGAGGAAGTTAAGGTATCCCTTTTTGGGGATGATATGGTCCCATACCTAGAAAACCCATGGGAATCTGTGAAAACCTCCTTGCACTGATGAACAATTTTGGCAAAGTCTCAGGGTATAAAATAATGTGCAAAAGACCGTTACATTTTTATACACCAACAGCAAGCAGGCAGATAAATCACAAGTACAATTCTATTTACAATAGCAACCAAAAAAATGAAATACCTTGGCATCTTTCTAACCAGAGAAGTGAAGGATCTTCACAAAGAAAACTATAAAACAATGCTCAAAGAAATCAAAGAAGAAACAAAGAAATGGGAAAATATTTCATGCTCATAGATTGGAAGAATCAACATTGTTAAGATGTCCATCCTACCAAGAAAATATACAGATTTAACGAAATACCCATTAAATTGCCATCATCATTTTTTTCAGACCTGGAAGCAACAATACAGAATTTCATATGGAAACATAAATGACCCCGAATAGCTGAAACAATCCTTGGCAAAAAACAAAACAAAAAAACAAAAACAAAGCCTGAGGTATTATACTGATAGGCTTTAAACTTTGTTATAAGACACCAAAACAGTCTGGTATTGCTACAAAAACAAGCATATAGACCAATAGAACAGGACAGAGTTTCCAGAAGCAAAACCTCAATTTTTCACATCTTTGACAAAGACTCCACCAACAACCACTGAAGAGAGCAGAACCTATTCAGTAAATTGTTCTGGGGAAACTGGCTGATCACATGCAGAAGATTAAAACAAAACCCCTACCTATTACCATACATAAAAATCAACTCTAAATGGATCATTAAATCCATTGATCATTAGATCAAAACTTAAACATAAAATCTCAAACTATAAGAATCTTAGAAAATGCAGGAATCATGTTTATAAAATTGGAATAGGCAACCAATTCCTGATCAAAACCTCAGATATCCATGCTATAGGATATAAAATAGACAAGTGGGACTTCATCAAACTGAAAGTCTTCTGCAAAGCAAAAGAAGTCATCAGCAGAGTGGGGAGACAGCCCACAAAGTGGGAAAAAATATTTACCAACCGTACATCTGACAAAGGCCTAACATCCAGGATCTACAAGGAACTCAAACATGCCCAAAGGAAAAAAAACAAAAAACAAAAAAACAGCCCCATTAAAAATGGGCAAAAGACATGAATAGACACTTCTCAAGAGAAGATGTATGAACGGCAAACACATGAAAAAATGCTCAGCCTCACTAATCATCAGAAAAATGCACATCAAAACCACAATGAGATATCACCTAACTTCTGTAAGAATGGCCATTATTAATAAAACAAAAAATGACAGATGTTTGTGAGGATGCAGAGAAAAGGGAACGCTTCTACACTGTTGGTGCAAATGCAAACAAGTTCATTCTTTTGAAAATAGTGCAGCAATTTCTAAAAACCCAGCAAACCCCCTTCTGGGAATATGCCTGGAGGAACTCAAACCATTCCACAAAAAAGATACCTGTTCACACGTTTACTGTAGCACTATTCACAATAGCAAAAATATGGAACCAACCGTGCTGCCCATCAAAAGTGGACTGGATTTTTAAAATGTGGTACATATACATGATGGACTATTGCACAACCCCAAAAGGACAAAATTATGGACTTGTCAGCAAGTTGAATAGATTTGGAGTCTATCACAGAAACAACAAACTGAGTACCGCATGATCTCAGTCAAAAGTGGATCCTGAACACCTATCCTAATACTACAAAAAAGGGATTGGCGGTAGTGGGACATTGCCTGGGAAACAGGTGGCATATAATGTCACTAAGCGTTCCTGATTTTAATCCAGGCAAAGTGAGGTCCAATGGGAGGCCTGAAATGTCACCCGTACCTAGACCACTGATGTACCCAATTCTGAGTTTTACCCCATAACTTTAAAATATAAAAATTAAAAATATATATATTATTTATATGTAAAAATATACTGTCATAGACAGTAATTGATTTTAAAATTATTGAAAACAATCATTTGTAATTTGAAGATTGCCTATACTCATACATTACATTCTTGCAAGGAAAGGTCTGCATACTGAAATATCATATCTAAATGAAAGTGACACTCATAATTAATAGTGTATGTGTATTATTATTAATCAGGTGTACTTTTTTCTTGTATATAATTTTGGATGTTGTTTTCTCCTTAGAAACTTTGTACAAAAGACATATTCAGATAAACGTAATGTTAGAGTATAATAAAGAATACAAATTTTTGATTTTTAGCAATCAGAAAATTAATTTAGCAAAACTCTAATGAATATATATGAAATTATTTTCATGTGTGTTAAAGCAATTATATATAATTCTCTTTCATATGAACTTATGAAATACAAGTATATGAATGTAACTTTTTGTTCAAAGTTAAAAGCAAAATTTCATTATTTTTCCTAAGAATAAACATAAAGAGAAATCTCTTAAGAAATTTATTGCAGTAGACAGACCAAATCACTTTTTTCAAAATGATATCAAACAAAACTTTTTGAGAAACGCAATTTTTTTAACATCATCAAAATATATATTTACACTTCTCTGAATTTTCATGTTTCATCCAGGAATAGAGCTAAAATGTCATATCTCATCTTTCCTTGACATCCTAGGCAGATACATGCTTGGATGAATTCCACAAGCTTCTTACAAAATGGAAACTTGATCCAATAGTCCTGAATTTAATTTCCCTTACATTTTCACACACAGACTAGACAGTCTTATTATGACTGGAACTATTTCCTTAAAAGAACTGTTTTATCCTCTAATAAATTGTACTATATTTATAACTTATCTATTAAAAATACATATGCGTGCATATACATACATATAAATATGAATTTTATGTAATAGAATGTATCTTTGCTGAATAGATCCATAATCATAATTTATCTTTAGTTGCAGTTTAATCAGTAATTATCTTAATTTCCTTTTGAAATTTTTCTATCATCTCCTCTATACATATTACATTTTCATGTTTCTGCATTTAATAGTTAAATGTTTTTCTGTTTTTCAAAACAATGATAATAGTTATTTGAAGTCAATTTTAAATATTATAATTAATATTTTTGTTGTGCTTTCTATGTCCTGAAAACCACATTTGCTTCCTTTTGTGAAGGTCACTGCATATTTCATTAAATGAGTGAATACATATTTAGAATATGTTTATAATATCTGTCATCAGTATTTAAAGATGTTAGTTACAGGAATTGTTCACTGGATGTTCAGGCATGACAAAAAAATCATTGAAGTGTAACAAACTAAATTATTAAGAGAAAAATCTATCAAAAAGCAAACTGTTATGGATATTACAGTGATAGCTAACAAGAAGTATTATAGACTGAAGTTTAAATTCATATTTTATATGTTCAATGGAATCTCATTGGAAATTGGAAATACAAAGTGTCTTATGTATGTGTTGAATTGTTGTCCTATGTTTCATACTACTGAGAGTCTTTTAATGCATAAGTTAAGAATACCTGAATTAGACTAAATGAACTTCAGTTAAGATGTAATTTGTTAATTTTATTTTAGGTTTTCTACATCAGAAATGTGACCATATGGTAAAGAAGATTATGCTACCTTGTTAAACCCTTCCTTTGCAAATACATTTATTTACATTTAGCTATTTTTCACATATGATATGTTTCAAGGCACTTGCATACAGGAAATATTTCTGAAATAGAAAAGTCTATTAGCATATCCATTCATTATTTGTGGTGGTGTGGGGAGGAAACAATAGGGCCTAGAATGTTTAAGTCATGTAGAAAGTAGAAGAGGTCATGGTCAACCTAACATGAGCTCTACGTTGGTCTCCATTTGATCACTGCACTTCAGAAAATGTCAAGTATAAACCCACCATGCATGTTTCATTAATTACATTTCTGCTCTTAAAGAATCACATTCTCTCTGGGTCTCAGCTTTATCAGCTTCAGATTGATAAATTGAGACTTCATAATTATCAGATTTGGAAAGAATAATTTTTTGATTTCCTATGTGATGAACAGTTTAATTTCAGATTTTAATGCCATTGATACTAAAACATGGTCAATGCAACTTAGATACATAAAATATTTTTTTCAGGAAAATACCGCAAAAATTAGTAACTTTATGTAATATAATATCTGAAAAACAATTTTAATTATAACTATAAAATCAAAGAACATTGAGAAAATTATTGAAAAATTCACAATTCACATAGTAAGAAGTAAAATTAAATAGGGGAACATATGTTTTGAATAATAATGGAAACTTACGAACCTACAATATTTGAGTGGTTAATATGAAGAAAGGATTTCTAATCTTTGAAAGAGGAGATTTCAAACTTGTGGTAGTAAATTACAGGACAGATTGACAAAAAGTTATTTATAGGTACATTTCAACTTCATACTCTAATTGACCAACAGAAGCAAACACACACACACACACACACACACACACACACACACACACACAGACACACACACACACAGACACGCGCACACACACACACACAAGCATTGGAGACAAACTTTATTTTTATATTTTAAGAAGCATTTTGGTACTTGGGTTAATTAAAAATATTGTTGAAAACTCAAAGTTTGACAGTAAAATCAAAGAAAGAGAAAAGTTTATAAAAACCAGAAGAGCATATGCTGATGAGAAGACAGAGTGGGGAGTGAGGCGGGAAGATGAACTCCCAAAGTAATGGGAAAATGTTATGAGACAATGGAATTATTCTGTGTCTTGTTTGTGCTGGCGCTTGCATATATTTTTACTTAAACAACAGAATTGCACACCGAAAATAATGAATTTTATTATATGTAAATTGTACATTAATAAATCTAGGTAAAAAGTGCTTGTGAAAATTGTAATATGAATATGTACAATGATTTTATTTTTATAATATGAAATGAGATGCTGGTGTTTTCTTATTTCTGAAATTACTATAGGAAACACATAAATAAAATTTTTAAAGTTCTTTAAGATGTCAAGATTGGATAAATATTCACAAAATTTATTTTGAATTAATTATCTGTGTTTTTTGAACTCAGTTGCAAGACTATTTTAATTGGCTTTATTTTTTTCTGTGCTCCTCACTTTGTCAGAAATTACTATCATTTCCCTTCCTCCTTGCATCCCTCTCTCTCCCTACACCATGATTTTGTTTTTTGACCCCAAATTCTTGTCTGAAGATTCTCTTTTATGTTTTGACTTCTGACACGACTTTTCGTAATCATCACTTAAAACAGCAGGTGATCTACCTTCTGCACAAATCCTCTTATTCTCTGGCCCCTGTTAGAACACTTCTTTAGATATTTACTCTTGTCTCCCACACAATAGATATTAATTCTTTTTCCAAATCCTAAGAGGCAGAGAGTTGCTTAGCAAGTTGCTTAAGAGTTGAAATACAGATAGCATGCAAATTATTCTTTCTAACTCTTTTTAACTGTTTCATGATTTCTACCAAAAATCTTGATTACATTTCCCTGAGATGAGATGAGGTTGAAGAATAGATCTGGCCAATGATGAAGGAATTATATATAAGTCAAATCCAAAAAATTCACAATAATAAATTGTTATTAACTTTTGTTCAAAGAACAAGAAAAAACAAGCAAACATGGTATTTGCGAAATATCAGTGGATGGATGATGTGGGGACTCTCTGATTAGTCTGTTGTGATGCAGTCTCTTTCAAATGTGTAATATCAATAAAGGCTAGAAAAAGTAGACCATATTCCCTGATTTCTATATGTGGAGAATGAATAAATGATAGTGTTTTTAAAGCAATAAAAAGAAAATGCCAGGAATCATACAGCTAATAACTTACCTTCATTTTCTCCTAAGGTGTTTTTACATGAATGAGATTGTTTTCAAACCATGATTATTACCACTTTTGTTTCGTAAATTAAGAGACTGGAAAATTATTGAAAAATACTTGCAAATTAAGAGATAACAAATTAAATCATGTTTTACATCTCTTAAAATGTATGTGCCAAACACCAACTTGGTACTTCAGTTTGAGATTAGAGTGAACAACAAACTCTTGATATAGTGAAAACTCTTGATATATGCGATTCTCGATTTTACCCAGCAAACATCCCTGCCATGGACAGAGCTTCCTAGTCCTTTTTTTTTTAACTTTCTCTTTTCTGTAAGGTATTTACCTGAGACAAATAGCATCTCAGATGCTAATAAAAGTATATTTGTTACATGCATAATATAAATACGATTATTATATGAGTAAGATCTTACATCAAGATTTCACCTTCGTATTCAGAAAACACAAGTATGAGACCCATCAGGATCAGGATGGGTCTCCACAAAGTAAGTAAAGAATACCAGAAATGTGATAATTAATTTTATTGTATTTTGCATTTATTTTACATTTTTATTGATTTATTTTTACTTGATGTACATCCTTTTTTCTCTCCAGAGAAGAGGATGATAAGGTATAAAACTTTTAAATACATATGAATGTTTCAAACTAGCTGTCTTATTTTTTTTGTTAGTATATAATACAAAATCTATTACTTTTAAAAAGTAGCAAATAATAATTTTTGTATTTCAAGCAGGAAAATATCTTATATCTTTTATGCTTGCAGCATGCAGTTTCTGGTATTCAGTAAGGCTTAATACATCTTTGTTGATTCATAATCAGCTCAAAAAAAAGCAAAATAAGGAAAATGTTTAATCAGTTCTAATGAATAATTAGGTTCACTTCTAGTAGAAAATAAATTCCCTGAAGCTAGAAAATGGCATCTTTGTTACATGTTCTACAGCATTTAGCCCAGGATTTAAAGTAAAACAGATGGTTATAAAAAAAGATTTTAAGTACAATTGGGTAAATAATTTATTTAGGAAAATAAATGTTAATGCGGGGTTTAATTGAAACTAGAAAATACTATTGGGAGATATATGGAAACTGTACCTCAGTAAAGTTTAAACACAATCTACCTCAAGTAATATGTCTGGTGGAAAAGTCAATTGTATGTTTTAAATGTACATTTCTACTATGAATATTCATTGAAAAAATATAGTCAACTCATGATCACATCAATAACAATGGTAGTCCTTCACATGAAGCGCTAGATAAAATTATTCTTTCTGAAGAAAAGGCATGAGCTCTCAGGAAAAAGGATGTTTTGTAAAAGTAAACTATTATTTTCTATAAATGTAACACTTCCCATCAACTTTCAAGAATGAGAGATATCCATTTCTCAATCTTAAAAATGTAACAGCACGTTAATCAGGAAGAAAGCCTTGATTGTGTGCACAGATGGGTACAGATATCTAGGACAGACTGTCCAGGAGTGACAGAGCCAAGAAAAAATAGCTGCTTCTTTTTACAACAAAGTTGGCAGACGATCCAAGTAATTATCCAGTGAATGTAAAATCACAGTGGAAATTGGCTTTTTTCTCCTTTATTTTGTTTATTGGTATATTCTTTGCCTAGATATTGTAAAAAGTGGATTTTAGAAATAATAAAATAAATATGATGATTACTTAAATATATAAATTTAAGAAGGAAAACAAATCTCATCCTACTTTGCCAACATGCTTTTCTTTTTGTCTTGTTCTTTGGGTCTTATTATATTCTTCTTCATTTAGTTACATAGTTTCTCAGAAGCTGTTAGACTGATCTAATTTTATCTAAAAACAAAATTTCACTACACACCTGCTTATGGGTTCAAATATTCTTATCTTTGTCAAATTGAAAGAACCAAATAGTGATGCAAAAACAAATTGCTTAAAGGAAACAGAAGAAGATACTTTTAATAGAAATTTTTTTTGCCTTGTTTAGAATAATTTGAATAGTTTCTGGAGAAAATGCAAGAAAAAAAGACAGTTGTATTGAAAACTTAATCAACACAATGTAACAAGTCACTTACTTTCCCAAAAGCTTCGGTCAGTATCCCCAGAAATGACCCCTACCCACTGATCTTTTATCTCATTCCTTGACTTTTATTTTTGTTGTTTCACTCAACTTCACAAAATTTTCAAGTTATTTATTTATTTTGTGTCTGGTAATCATAATGCAAACATGTAGGCACCTTAGCAAGCACAGATGCCCACAAATATTTACGACAGAAGAACATTCCCTTGATTTTTCAATAAAGCACTTCCAATTGAAAATCTGTTTATTGCTCTCTACTCTGGGAAAGGACCAGATTGAATAAAGCTATAATATAACCTGATGGGTGCTTGCTCTATAGGTCCCCAGGGCAAAAGTTGTTTGAAATAGCAGTATCATATATTCATTGACATCACCAAAACATCACAAATGCCAAATGCGTCTAAGAATCTTCACTATCAACTTTGTTCTCGACATATAATCATAAGGTTTTTAAGAGTCTGAGTTGGACTCACATGCAATGAAAAAACACAGAAAGCAAAACACAAATGAATCTGGTACTTGATAATTTTACAGAAATTTGAAACAATAAAGGAACAATCAAACATGTATTAGTCATCCTTTTACTAACTCTTGGTTGTATTTTTTTGTTGTTGTTTCAAATTATATAAGGTATTTAGGTGGTTTAATCAATCATGATGGTATTCGCCCTCCATCTGACCTTGAGATAGTCTCCTCATATCTAATGCTAAATTCCATAAGTGCTTTTATATTTTTTTGTTGAGTAGGAAGTGCTTCAAATTTTCCCTCTTTTAGCACAATGACTTCTTAGCTTATTAGCTTATTCAGGATGAAATTTTACACACACACACTTGCACACGAAACTGGTATTGATTTTGCAGTGACCAAACTGAGAGGCAACAAAATCATTAATGGTTTTTTTAAAAAAAGAGTGTGAGAAGTACCTGGGGAAAATGAAATATACACTTATACTTTCAATTATAATTGCCTCACAATAGCTTGCTCTATTTACTATCATCGCAGAAGTACAAACAGCAACTAAACTTTGAGTTTACATTTGGAGAACGGACCAACTGAGACCCAATCCCCACCACTAGGCAATATGACCATGTAACCAATGCGCATGTGTACCCCCTGAATGTAAAATTAAAACGACAAAAATCCTTTAGGTTAGCGATCTCTGGAATAATGAATGGGGTTTGGTGGTGGAGGGGGCACCAAGCAAACTTGTATCAAGATTGACAAATACTCATTTCTAAGCAGATTAAGCATAATTTGGTGTAGGCAAACACAGAGATATAAAAATTTAAAGGAAGTGAGATGAAAAGAGTTGGAGACTATCATACTTGGTGATCTATCACAAAAACAACTGAATACTTCCTGTTCCCCCTAATAAGTGGGTTCTGAACACTAGTCATAGTAACCCAAGGGAGGGATTGGCAGCCACTGGGCACTTCCACGGGGGGAGGAAGGGGGAGAAGGCACATAAGAACACATAGGGTGCATAGGGTGCCTGGTCCTGTTCCAGGTGGAGGGAGGGCCAGCAGGAGGCCCAAATTTCACCTGCATGCAGCCTACTTGTGTAGTTAACCCCTACTTGTACCCACATCTCTATCATAAAATAAAAGTTTTTGAAATAGAGAGGAGTAAACAGAGCTATATAATAATTTTTTAAGAGAACTTTTTCACGTAACTAAATCTTTTTATGTTCCTTTCTTTTTCTAAAAGCCTAAATTTTAGATGCAAACATAATTCATAGGATTTATGAAGATAAATGAGCACAGTTCTCTAAAGTAGTTTGCAATTGTTAAAATAAGGTATATTCTATATTGGAAATAAAACCTAATTATCAAAATATATGTTCTGTTTGATAGCAAAACCGTTGACAAAAACCATATGTGCTGAGGTAACCCTGTATGCAATTATAGTTTCTTGATGTTTCTTTAGGTCATTCCTGAAATCACTATTTGGCACATTTGACATATTTTGATTTCTGTAGTTTACTTAGATACTTTTAAAAATTAAATTGATCTTTGCATTATTCACTTTGTTGTTTTTTAAACAAAAAATAAGTTAATATAGGAAAAGAAAGAAATTAGAGATGTCATAATGGAATATGTAATGAAATCTTGAATGAGAGTAAAACTCTTTTTACAATTAAAAATATTTATCCAAGTTGCTACAAAGTTTATAATTTTGTCCTTCTTTATGATTACATAATATTCCATCGTGTATATGTACCACATTTTTTTATCAATATTTTTTATTATGGTTTTATGGGGTGATCTATCACAGAAACAAAGAACTGAGTATTACATGTTCTCACTCATAAGCAGACCTTGAACAACTATCATAATACTATAAGAAAGGAATTGCCAGGAGAGGGGGGCATACCTCAGCATACCTCAGCAACAAGGGAACCTGCATAATGAACATTTCTGTACCTAACTCTGAATTGTACTCCACATGTTTAAATTAAAATTTTTTTAAAAAAAGAAATCAAGTGAATTTGAAGTGCTTAGACTAAGAATTGCTATTATAAGATCAACTAGATGCCAGAGTGTTTGTTCTCTGAGTGGAGCAAGATGAAAAAAACAGGTCAATAAGCTGGCCCAGTTTTTGTGTTATGGTAACCCAACTTACCTGGAATGGTAACGCCATATCCTTAGTGAGAGAGTATTTTTCAATACTCTCTCTGGCAGAACTCAGACTTAGATTATTAAAATTACTTAGGACTTTGGAAGACTTTGTAAAGTCAGGAGATGAAATAATTTACATGTACTTTAAAAGGCTTTAAGGTATTCAATAGGCAGTCGTAAAATGAAACTGATTATTTAAATAAGTTGATTCATTTCAGTTTGAACTGATTGAGTGTTATTAAACCCCCATAGTTAGTGATTTTTAAAGTTTACTAGATTTATAAATAGTATAATAAAATGTGTACATTAAAATTAAGGGTTTAAGAAAAACTAGGCTTTAAACTATTACTTTAATAAACCAAACTCTCATGTAAATATATATATATTTATTTATCAATAATCTTGAAGTATTTATGTTCTTTGACTCAAATTCACATCCCCAAAATAAATGTAATCTTTGCATGAACATGAAAGTAAAGTATCCTTATCACATCCCCATTTAAAATAGCAACAAAATTGAAAATGAATTAAAGAAAATTTCAATTAGAGATCAAGTAGGGGTAGAGTCACGTTGAGCCACAAAGGCGATTGTTCCCCCCAGCACAACATGACATGTGTGGCTTTTGACGAAACAGCGTTCAGGAGCAAGAGGGTTGGCATGAATTCATTATTCCCCAAGTATCATCTGCTACACTATCAGCTAAATAATTAAAAAAATAATAAGGACATAGGAAACGTTTATAATATAGAATTGTGTGGGGGAGAGAAATCTAACTAAACATGGATACAGAGATGTTTTTAATACAAGCAAAATATATGAAAATATAAATGAAAATGCCAATATATAAACAGGATTGATGGCTTGTAATACTTTTCAAACTAAGAATTGTACTGGCTCTCTGGTTTCATTTTTGTTAAAGTTGGGAGATTTTTTTTTTTCCTAATGTTAGTTATATCATTCCAAGGCTACAATGATCTACTATACTAACAACATGTCAGAAAACACACACACACACACACACACACACACACACACACACACACACACACAAGAAATTTTAGTGTAAAGACACGCATTGCTAAACAGGTATCAAGATAGCTAACAAGATAGCTACTGTCGAGTGGTTTTCTTGGTCCAGTAGCATCAAAGAACTGGTTCACATTCAGCTTCTCCTAGTTTGCAGATGTGGCTTACTCTTGATGTGAGTTAATTTTGGCCTTATTAATTTCTTTCTCTCTCCCTTTTTCCTGCTCTCCACTCTTTCTCTCTCTGTCTCTCTTTTTCTTCCAGTCTATGCTGTTCTAGTCTATGATTGAGGTGTTTCACCCCATAGGGATACTTTTGCGTCTATATTTCTTCTTCTCGTTCTTTTTTTTTTTTGAGTTGGGTCTCACTCTGTCGCCCAGACTGGAATGCAGTGGCTGCTCCCGGCCACCGCAGCCTCGACCTGCTGGGCTCCGGCGATCCTTCCGCCTCAGCCTCCCAAGTAGCTGGAATTCCAGGCATGTGCTACCACGCCCGGCTGATTTTTTAATTTATTGTAGAGATGAGGTCTCGCTGCCCAGGCGGGTCTCGAACCCTCGAGCTCAGGCAATCCACTCACCTCAGCCTCCCAAAGGCATGGGATGACAAGTTGAGCCACCGAGCCCGGCTTTTCTTCTCATTCTTACACTAATTAATTATAAGTTTTTTCAATTTTTTTCACCTCCACATTATGAGTCAATAGTGTTTATTCAACTCCTAAGTGCAGTCAAAGTACAATTGAAGCAAAATATCAAAAAAGATCACACACCACTAATTATAGATTAAGATATAGAGATAAGTAATTGAATACATATAAATTATGTATACTTTTGTATGTTTGTTATAAAAATAACAAATAATGGACTCTGCTTAGTTTTGTGCTGCTGTCCAGTCTATTACTCTGAAATACCTAATGAACTTCATAATATAGGGAAATACAAAATAGGAAGACATAATTATGACATAATATGATATTCTTGAAATGGTCCTTGCTCGCAAATGTTTTTTGAAACTTCAGTGACATTGAAGGCAGTGAAGTGAAGGTTTTAGTAGTCTCTGCCTGCTAGATTGTCTCTGAATAGACCGTTGAATCTATGGAATTTCAGTCCCATACTGAAGATGAGGCATAGGAAACATTAGGAGCTAGAACAACCTTTTTATGCACTGAAACTTAAATAAGAGTATTCTCAGGATGTTCTTATTCAAAAACTCTACTCACTGCTTATTTTCTGAATTACTGGCAAACCAAGAAGAGAGCAATTCTGGATAGTCATATTTGTCAAGTTTTGAAATTGTACCAAGCTTAGTGGAGGGAGCAGATGGGCACTAATACTTTCTAATTGTTATGGATAAATGTTTGTGTTTCCGAATTCGCAGTTTGAAGTCTTTTTTTTTTTTTTTTTTTTTAAAGAAAAGGTCTCACTCTGTCACCCAGGCTGGAGTGCAGTAGCACGTATGTGACTCACGGCAGCCTTGAATATCTGTGCTCAATATTTGCCTTAGCCTCCCAAAGTACTGAGATTACAGTCACAAGGCAGGTCACGTCCATCATGCCCAGCACAGGTTGAAATCTTCACCACCAGTGTGATGGTATTAAAAAGTGGAGCCTTTGGGAGATAATTAGGTCATAAGATTTGAGCCCTCCTGATGGGGTAAGTACCCCTATAAAAGAGACCACAGAAAATTTCTCATTCTCTTTCTGTCATGGGGGTATACAGGGGGGCTGTCAACTGTGAGCTCCATGATCTCAAGCTTTCAGTCTCCAGAACCTGGAGAAATAAATTTTTGTGTTTAAAGCTACCCAGCCTATGGTACTTTGTGACCAAACTCAGACACTAACTTGGTGGAAATGCGAAGGTTATATGTTTCCTTCTCTGAAATTTGCAAATCTATCCCACAAAGATGCATTATATTTGTAATCAACAGAAACGTATTCATGAAATAAAATCAGTATAAATGTCAGTTATGATTTATGTTTTCTTGGATTATCTTGTATAAATAAAAATTAAATGAAAAGCTTAAGTGTTAAATTTCTTTATTCAGGTTAAATGGCCACAAAATCCTAACTTCAGAGAGCTACCTTTAATAGACCCCAATAAAGAAAAAAAAGCCTTTTATGTGGATCAATTATTTGGGGAAAATTTCTTCTCTGGGGACCTTCTAGGAAACTCTATTAACAAACTACCAATTTTCTTTCTTTCTTTTTTTTTAATGCAATGCTGACTAATCTAACTTATTTGAGATTTACTTTAGCTTCTTCTAATAGTCCATTATTTCACCAGGCAATTGTTCCCCCAAATGGGTGAGTAGTATGTAACACTAACACACTGATGGATTTCATTCTTGAATGACAACAAATTCAAAAAAATTCCATATGTCTATTCCAGTATTTTAAGCATTAAACAAATCATGCTTAAGATAAACATGGTTTTTATACCTTTTAAACCTAAACAGTAAGTGTTCATTTCTACTTTTTGAAAAATATCTTCCAACAACCATCTTCTGATTTTATTTTAGTTACCCTCAGATTAAGACAAACATGAATATAACCAGAAAAGTATATACATACACACACATGTATGTATACGCATGAACATATACACATGTCAATGTATACATGCCACCACACACACATGCTATATGGAAGTGGAATGTAAAGATTATACCGTCCTATATAGTTTAAATGAAATGTGTGCTTTTGTAAAAATTAGCACTGTTACTTTTTTCTTTTTCTCATAACTTAAACATATTACAGAGACACAACAAAACTAATGTTTTAAGAAATAAACCTTCCCTAAACCACCTATATCGATTCAAATAAATGACAATATTGTGAGCCAAAACACAAACAAAAAGCATCTTTGACACTTCCTTCCTCCTTTATTCTTCCCGTCTCTTGCCAAACTTTGCCTAAACAACCTCATACATATGAAAGCAACTTTAATTTCCTGCCTTCAGTGGCCTGCTAATCTATTTCTTTACGTGGTCTTCTGCTCCTGCCATCCTGTTTCACACTACATACAGAACAATCATCTTAAAATTAACTTTTCTTTTGGAGTCAGCATCTCATTCTGTTGCCCAGGTCAGAATGCAGTGGTTTGATCATGGCTCACTGTAGCCTTGAATTCCTGGGCTCAGGTAATCCTCCCACCTCATCTTCCCAAAGTGCTGGAATTACAGGCACAAGCCATTGAGCCAGGCCTAAAATTAAAATTTACTGTGGCAATGATGTACCTTTTGTTCTCGAAAACTAACTTGGTCGTCGTGTTGCTTTAAAGTCCAAAGAAGCAAACAAACAAACAAACAAAACCATAAAGCTCTAAATAATAAAAAGTCCATGTTGTGATGCTCACCTATCATAACTCTCTAACCTCCAGCAATCCCTTCTTTGAGTTCATTGAACTTTCCAATCTTTTCCACCCTAGGGTCTTTCAGCATGGTGCGATGAAAATAGTCCTCTCTGCTACACAGTGCCCTGGAACGCACATGTGTGTGCACATCCAGAAACATACACATAGTAAATTTGACACCACTTATATAAAATTAATACAAGGCCACGAGGAAAAAGCTTTGGAGGAGACCTGAATCCTGCAAAGTTGTAGGTATGGTTAGAAGTTAACAAATCTGTTATTTCAAAGTTTGCATTCTTCTTTGTATAACAACTTAGTCATTTCCTTAGAGAGCAATTGATTATCTTCATGTCCTGATCCCAGCAGAGGAGAAAAACTGCCAGAGATGTTGATAGGCATATTTTTTTCCTTAAACAATGAACCTAAGGTTGCACAGATCTCCTTGATGGTATCCTGAAGTTTGATTGGCCAAAGGGCATGAGCAACTTTAATCTCCAAGGATTCCACCTCCTGCATGCCTTCCTACTAAGCTATCACGAAAATGACTTACTGCTCAGGGGTCAGTCACCAGTGTTCATGGGACTTGCTTTATAGAAAACCTCTTTATTGGAAAACCTGAGAAGGATGTTTGAGAAATGTTTCAGGCTTTGTATTCTGATGGACTCATGATGCCACCTGTACCTGGGGCACATACCAATGAGCTGATTCTCCCCATCCCGTGACTCCTGCCCAGAAACTGGCTCTATGCACAAATAGTGTTGACATCCTTATGACTTCATCTCCAATCAATCAGCAGTGCCAGTTTCCTGGTCCCTTCGTCTCCACATCATTTCTTGAAAATATTAGCCCAAACTTCTCAGGAAGGCAGATTTGAGAACTATTTCCTGCTCTTCCACTTGGTGGCCTTGGGTTTATTAAACTTTCTCTATGGCAATTAGTGCTGCCAATTGGTTTTTCTGTGCAGCAAGCATAAGAACCTGGTCAAGTTGTAACAAATTAAAATACCCATCACCTCACAGAGTGACCCACATTTTGTGCACGTGGCAAGAACACCCAAAATCTACTCTTAGCAAAAGTAACTAGAAATTTTAAATATTTATAGTAATACCTCACAACATGTATAAAAAGTAACTAAAATGAATCATAGACCTAAATAGACAGCCTAACACTCTAAAATTTCTAGAAGAAACATAGAAAAGAGCTTTATGATAGTGTATTAAACAAAGATTTCTTAAATAAAGCAATAGAAAAATTAGCACGATTTTTTAAAATGATAAATTAGACTTAAAAAACATAAAACATCTGTCCCTAAAAGAAACTATTGAAGGAATAAAGAGAAAATCACAATATAAGAAAAAATATTTTCAAATTACACATTTTAGAATGGTTAAAATTAAAGATTCCACCGTATCAAGTATTGGTGAAATTTTGGGGAAACTGGAACTCTCGTAAGCTACTGGTGGAAATATGACATGATACAGTCACTGTGGAAGGTTTCGATGTATATTTATGGTTCAGTAATCCTATTACTGGGCATTTAGTCAAGTGAAAGACTATCTTATGTTCACATAAACTGTATCCAAATGTTTATAGATACTTTATTCATAGTCAGCTAAATTGGAAACTGGAAATAATCCAAATTGTCTTTAATGAGAAAATAGATAAACTGTGATAGACATATATAATGGAATACCATTAGGCAATATAGAGGACCGAGTTACTAGTGCAAATAACAACATGGATAACCTCAAATACACTATGCTAGCTGGAGAGACCAAGCACAAAAGGTGACATACTGTATGGTCAAATTGAGATTGTATTTGGGAATAGGAAAAATCATAGGGAGAGAAAATAGATCTGCTATCAGATGCTGAGATAGGGAGTGGTTGACTTCGAGGTATAGGGGGAATTTTAGGTACTGTTCAATTTTGTGATTGTGTTGACCACCAATCTTGTTTTTCAGAACACTCAGAACTATATAGTAAAAATAGTACAGTATTTCATATTTAAATTATACCTTAATACAAAAACAGAAAATAACTAAAAAGTAAATAGGAACATTTAAAAAATATTTGGTACTAGTAAATATCAAATCACACAGAAAATATCATATTTCCATTTTTAAGCCACATTTGAGTCATTTTTTAAAAAATAATATGAAAAAAGCAATAAGAAGTGTGATATTGTGATTTATTTGGTCTTTGTCCCACTTTCTAGCAGCACACAAGTCTTAAGATAGTTGGAATCTTCAAAGTGATAAGAGTTTTTTAGTATGCCAATAAGATGACCCGAGGGTGGGGTTTCTGGGTAGCATGGGATGGGAATGGTTGCCAGGGGGAACCAAACAGGAGATTGGAGGATTGAAATGTTCATTCCCACTTACTGATCACCTTGGAGTAGACAGAGTTTAAAGATGAGTTGATCACAAATGGCCAATGATTTCATCAACCATGCCTATGTAATGAAGTATTTATGAAAATCCAAAAGGACAGAAGTCAGAGAGCTTCCGGCTTACTGAACATGTGGAAGTTTCTGAAGAGTGGTGCACCAAGAAACTGTTCACCTCTTCCTACAGACCTTGCTCTGTGCATTTCCTCCAGCTGGCTGTTCAATTGTATCCTTTGTAATAAAAGGATAAATGCATTTGAAGTGTTTCCCTGAGTTTTGTGAGCTGCTGTAGCACATTAACCCAATCCAAGGATAAGGCCCTGGAACCCACAGAAATGTAGCCAGTCAGAAATACAGGTGACAATATGCTACTTGTGATTGGCATGTGAAATGGGTAGGTGATATCTTGCGACTGAGTCCATAACTCCTGAGATCTGACCCTATCTCAGATAGGTAGTGTCAGAATTGAGTTAAATTGTGGGACACTCAAGTGATGTCTGTTATAGGATTGATTGCTTGTTGTGTTGAGAAACACCCCCACACAGCTGATTATGAAAATGTCTCGTGTGGTATTGAGTGTGAGAGTAGACAGTTTGTTTTTCCTGTATACTTGGAAATATGGTCAAAATTGCTAAGTTTTTAATTAAAGTTGATTTCTCTTCTCACTGGCCACTAGGCTAGTGTAAAATTGACCCCTGTGTAATGGTCTAACACGGCCTTTTTGCTGTTTACTTTTTACACAGTAGCCCAAACTGTCCAGCACCAAATTCAAATTCTTGCACATCTGATCAATTTAAATAGGGCAAAAGGACTTATTTTTAGTTGGCTGGACCTGAACTAACACTCATATGATTCAAACCTGCATCCAACATTTGTTATCCATAGATAAGTCAAACTCAGCTATAAAGATTCCAAGCTTTTGCTGTCCTTTGGAGCTCTCTGTCCCACAAACTTCTTATCTTTATGTTGAGCAAAATCACTAGACATGTAAGCCTCCTCTCTGATTTCTCCTTCTCCTCCAGCAGACTCCTTGTTCTATTCCTATTCGAGCTGCTTTTATAGATCTCTTACGGAAAAGGACTTGTCTCTCACATCCCTTTCCCAGTATCCTCTAAAATAGGTGGTTGTATTTTTACCGTTTCTCACGAGCCTATATCTTCCTTGATCTATCTCCAGATTTTCAGACTTACCCCAGTCATCAAGCATCATATCCAGTTAAGGGTGACTATGGGACTAGTTTTCTGCTAATGGAAGACAAGTGAATATAATGTATACTCTTTCTAGTCATTTTAAAATCATATATAAATGAGAAGAAAAGTTCCATTAAATTCTGCTATTTTGATGATTTTTTTTCATTATAGCAGCTAAGTTTACATTTTCTAAGTTGATATTGGAGAAGAAATGAAAATAACGTTATAATAATAAGCTAATTTATACATCTTTGTTTTGTCTCATTTTTAAATACTATAGTAATTCCTTGGGCATCTATGCATTGTCTATTATGTGCTATGTACTGGGTGATAAAGTAATAAATATGACAGCTTTGATTCCCAATAAAATGTCTTGTCCACATTATTTATTATAAAATAAAGAAATGTATATGGACTAGCTCTGAGCATGATTAGAAGACAGAATTACCCAAGAATGTGACTCGGAATCCCATGGCACCTGTTCTTGCTAAACCTCCTCTTAAGTCCAAAAAGTGTAAGTTACCTCTGGTCAATTCCTTGAAGAGTAACAATTGCAGTCCTCTTCGTGAGTGGATCTGTATAATATGCTGTTAACAGCCACAAATAGACATTTCCTACTCTATAAAGTCACTTTCTAATGATCAGAATGTCAATAGTAAGTTGGTTGCTCATTTATCATGAAATGAAAGATAGTTAAATTATGAATCTACGAGCCGGGCTCGGTGGCTCAGCCTGTAATCCCGCGCCTTTGGGAGGCTGAGGTGAGTGGATTGCCTGAGCCCACGGGTTCGAGACCCGCCTGGGCAGCGAGACCTCATCTCTACAATAAATCAAAAAATCAGCCGGGCGTGGTAGCGCATGCCTGTAATTCCGGCTACTCGGAAGGCTGAGGCGGAAGGATCGCCGGAGCCCAGCAGGTTGAGGCTGTGGTGGCCGGAAGCAGCCACTGCACTCCAGTCTGGGCGACAGAGTGAGACTCCAACTCAAAAAAAAAAAAAAATATGGATCTACATGGGTTCATGGGCAGTAGTTAATAGGTGGGCACGATTTTGAAAAATTTACAGTGAATAATACATAAAAACTAAGGAAAGGAGATATAGAAAAAATATACATGAATGATCTCTTTCGGATAATGTGAATACATTTATGTACCAAATAAATGCCAACAAGGATTTATCTACATGGAGGAATTTTTCAATAATTGCTTCTTAGACAAAAGTCTCCATGGCAAAAGGTATTTTCCTCATGATCTGGCTATGACCATTGCTGTGAAAAATTAGAGGTCAATGCTGACCCCATGACATAGTAGCAATTTTGGGGTATCCAGCCAACAACATAGTTACTGGCTTATTATATTGAATACTTTTCATAGTGGAAGGCCAGCACTTTTTTTTTCACCAGGCAAGAAAATATTTCAGGTATAGATTTACCTTTGATGCCAGTGTTGATGTGATTGACTTCAATATCCTTTAACCAACACCATGGTATCCCACAAAGTGTCAGCTCTGCAGCGGACAGCACTGGTCCCATGTTCAATACTCTGCATTGACAAAGTGCACACAATTCCCTGCAGCTATTAGAGTTGGCTGCTAATCACTCATATCTATCCCATTACCTGGAGAATTGATGTCACCCAGTGAACGACTTGTATGGAATATCATGGTCAAGCTTCTTGCCTCAAGAAGGAACAACCTTTGTGGATCTGTTTTTGTTCCAAACACTCTCATGTGCTCAAACTGAAACTAGATTTCAGCTGAGACATTATCTTTGTTTAACTTATATTATCTCTATCCCGAGTGCCCTTTCTCCCTTTCTTGAGCAATTTACTCCATAAGCTAGTTTTACAAGAATCTTCATCTGAAATATGGCTTCTAGGCATTCAATCAGGGTCTTTTTTATAGCGAAGAAATTGTGACAGCTGATTTCTACACAGACTATAATCTCATTTAGTTTACCTCTCTTAGGATTTCAGAAGGAACAAGATCAGCATCTAAGTGGTGTGACTACATATCTTTGCTGCTATTATGTAAGGATAAGACTACAAATCTTTATGCAAAGAAAGTTACTTTACAACTATGTTGACATTATGTGTTTCTTTCCTGTCCGTTAACAATACAAAATCACAAATCTATCTGATAGATTACAAAACAGATTTCATGAGTTTCCTATATGTGGAGAGCATTTAACATTGCATGCAATTTTTGCCCATACACATATTGAATGTCTAAATTAAATTTTTGTAAACATGTTTTCATAACTGGGCTTCATTTATCATGAAGGGCATTTTGTGATTTTGCTGTTTGCACAAAATTAAGGAAAATAAGTTCCTACAATAACTTAAATATCAGTCAAAAACAGTCATGAATAGCAATTCACATGTGCAGCTACCACTAATTGGTCTCCTAACTTCTTTATTGAATTTTCCCCTGGTTTGATGAAATAATTTACTACCAGTATGAAGAGAAATGTGTTAATTATGTAGCAACCATGCCTATAGCATGGAGGAAGTGTAAGAATGGATAACAATCAGCACCGGTGGTGGAAAGAGCATTAAACCAAGGTTTATAACAGGTAGGTCAGACTCTGCTCACTGCTACTGTGACAACTAGCCAATTATCAGACCTTGAACAAGTCCCTTCGCCTACCTGGAGTAACATATTTGGTCGTAATAAGCCTTGTAAGTGGGATAGGAATTAACAGGTTCTTGGATAATAAAATATGAGAGAAATGGTTTTACGCACATATCTGCAATGTCATTCTGTTTCTTCAGATGAGGTCACAAAAGTAGAAAAGGTATATGTTAAAATGTTTTCTAATCTTAGATATTGACATAAACTTTTAATAACGCTTATTAATCAGAAAATATATTGACCTATTCAACTCAATTTACTAAGTTTTTACATTATGTTTTGTGGTATTGAAACAGTTGAAATATATTTAGACACAACATTGACTCAATATGCATATATTTTCCACATTTAAATGTCCAAGGAGCTTATTTAACAATGATATAAACAACAGTAGTTTTGCTATAGCTTTTAGACATTTTTTAAAAACAAAACACTCTTACATACACAGATTATGCACAGGGAAGTACTATCGTATCTTTATAGTGAAACAAAATATAATAATGTGATTTTTGCCTATTTGGGATGAAATAATGTTCATGAATTTCTAATGTGATTGTCAATTGATATTTGATTATAATTGGCTATATTTAGCTGGTGACATTAAATTATTTTCAATCATTTTTACAAATAAGCATGCAAAAATATGGTGACATTTTTCTCTTCTTCATACTCTTCTCATCTTACTGTCCTCTTATTTTGACAGAAAGTAAAAGTAACTGAAATTCTTCTGATCACTTTTCAAAGACTCAGTGTGTCCATAACTAAGGCAAGATCCCAGCAGTTGTTTAGAAAGAGAACTTGTTGATGTTAAGAAAATTTCAGAGAGGTGTAAATTAGCTTTACTTTTCACTTAGCAACTGACAGATGGCAATATTTTGAGAAGATGAAATAGCAAAGTGATTAGCTGTTTGACAATGCCTCAAACTTTTCTCTATGCTGTATTTCCGGAAACCAATATTGATATCCTGAAATCCTGAAAGTGTTCTAGAAGAAAAAATACTCAAATAATGATTTAAAATAAAATAAAATGAGATTTCCCCTGAATTTCTGAGAAATTCAGATAACTCTGGGCTACATTAGCTCAGGTATAATTTTAGATAGGAGTCATATTTTTAGATAGGTCAACAGGGGAAGTTACCAGACTTGTCTTGTTTCACTTTTTTGTTTTTTCCAGGTGGAATCTCACTTATTTTCCAGATTGTAGTGCAGTGGCATAATCACTACTCACTACAACCTGACTTCCAGGTTCAGGCAATCCTTCCACCTCATCCCCTTGAGTAGCTGGAACAATTGTCACGTGCTCTCCTCACCCAGCCTTTAATTTTTTGGATTAAAATAAATAAATAGACTGTGAACACTACAGCAAGGCAAGAACTGTCCAGAAGGTCACAGTCCTCTGGGTTTCCTTTTTATTTTCTACCTGATACTCCTGAGAACAGTGTCCAGCATGAGAAAGTTGCTAAAAAAAGTTTCTTGAAAAGATGACTGTTACTTCCTTTCCTTAATACATTTGTGTTTGTGCCTTGTGACTTCTATTTTTCCAAAACTGTGCAATGTTTAACCAAAAAGTGTAGAAGTTCAACACATTATTTTGAATAAATGATAAATGAGAAAATCATAGTGTACAAAGGACAACATAGGATTTCTTGTTTATATTGCTATTTCTATAGCCAGTCAAGACTCATCTAATTTAATTTTATAGTCTTCCACAATCTGGTTCTGCTACCCTTCAATCGCTAATTCCAAATACTTTTAAATATCACTGCAATTTCATATTCAGACTGATCGTAATGCTATTCAAGGTCCATATTATTTTTGCCCCCTTTTTAATGTGTTGTCACAGAAATTATGTGCTTTTTTTAATAATCCAGTTTGTATTCTGCTCTTCTTTCAAAGTATTATTTAATATTTCCTCCAAGAACTTTTTGATTATTCTAGTTTACTTATCATCTGTAGGCTATTGGAGCTTGTACCTCACAGTATATTCCATAAATATATTTTTCCAAGTGTTTCATGTTTTGTTCTCAGTCTTTTTTCTTTGTCAACAGTTCATTAAATGGAGACTAGATTGGGATATTAGGCTGGAATAATTAGCTGAGGCCACTCATAAAGTATATTTTTCAAAAGATTGGATTTTATTATGTGGGCAGGAGTGACTGTATAGTTTTGTAAGTGCTGAATAAGTGGGATAAGATATGGACATCATGATGATGTTGCAAGATAAAATGTAAGTTTTTTATGTTCCTTTTATTTTGAGACGATAACATAGCAGTGATTAACTGTTTTCTCTGTGCTGTATTTCCAGAAGTCAGTACTGATGTCCTGAAATCTTGAGCTTTCTCTGGATCCTAATTCATAGAGAATTCTAAAGAATTTAGATCCTTTAGCTTTCATGGATTTTCAGAACATGCAAATAATTCTATACACAAGTGTAGTGATACATAGATGCTCGGTGGTATCATTTTCATTATGAGGGTGAATATGAAATCAGTTTCCTTTAAATATTGAACTGTATATTTTTACAAAGCAGTGAATTGAATAGGTAAAAGTCTACATGACTTAAGAATAGCAATATGAAGAATGCAGTTTTATTTTTAAGAAAAATATGACTTCTTGGTTAAAAGAAACATATTTTGAAATACCTATAGTTTAAGGATTCTACATGCCATTTTGAACTGGAATATTTCTTTAACTAATTTTTAATTAGATAAAACCTTGCTCTTCACAGTTTTAGTTTAATTAGAGACTTTTTAGATTATCTTTCAACATACTTGGTAATCAAAAAAAATTAAACATTTCTTATGCAGAAAGAAACACATGAATTCAACTATATTTCCTTTTCATGTATTACATTACTGCTTGTTATTATATTAATATTTTATTCTTACTCAAAATTAACTCTAATGGAAATTACCTTACTGTTTATTATTTCCTGGTAGTACAGAGATGCATCAGAACATTTACTGAACTTTACTGATCATTAGATTATTTTTTCATTATATTCTAAATTATCCAAATAGCCAATACTTTATTTCAGTTACTGGAAGAAAATGACAACAAAACTGAAAATGTATTTCTAGAAATGTGATTCATATCTACTACTCTTGCAGGAATGCTTAAAAATTAGCAGTACAAAAAAACTAAAATTGGTTGATATGACTAAGATCTTTACTATGATAGAGTCCTATGCCAGGATATTTATACATTCTAAACCAACTTATGCATATTCATAATTCGGTTTCAGAAAATACTATATCCATTTAGTGATTCTGGCTATATGTTGTTCTAAAGAAAAGTTTTACTTGTTCAAAAACTTAACCAAGCTTTCGGTAGGGATTGCTATACAGATATTTCTGATCTCTTCAGCAATGTAAAACAGTTTTGGGGTTCATATAACCGTCATTTTGAGCAGCTCCCCAAGATAGACTATTTCATCTTCCACGCGCCTTGTCACAAAATTATTTTATATTAAAATGTATATAAATTAATTGATAATCCATTTCTTATTAAACAGTGGGTGGCCTGGTAACATAAGGGAAAAGTGGGAGTTTTGAGCCCACTTGAACTATCTGTCTGTGTTTTCACAGCATATTTATATGATGTGTTTGAAGTGGATGGTTAGAAGAATTATTTTTCTTGCGTTGTGCAGTGTTTGGACCTCAACAAATACAACTTGAGGATGTGAAAACAGTGATAAAAAAGTGTGAATTAAGATGAGTTCACAAATTGAGTATTTCTTTTTTTTTAATTTTTAGTTTTATGTATGTGGAGTATAATTCAGGTTTAGGTATACAAATATTCATTATGCAGGTGCCCTTGTTGATGAGGTGTGCCCCCGCCCCTGGCAGTTTCCCATTACTGCTGGTCCTTTTCTTATACTATTATGATGAGTGTTCAAGGTCCATTCATGAGCATTTCTTCCTTAGTTCTTTATTTTTGAAGGTTTCTCTTTTCTTTCTTTTTCCTTTTTTTTAAGTTTTAAATTCATCATGTCATTTTTAAGAAACCAACAAAATACTCAAATATGACTACCCTAGTAAGGCATGGAAAGAGTGAAAATACAATGATTACACAGGACTTCTTGGTATTTTTATATATACAATGTGGATTTATTAAATGTGTCCTAATGGGGAGGTTATATGATGAGAATTGTACCATAGAAACTCTAACCAAATTAAGATACTTGGAGTATGTGTTAATTTAGTAATAGGAAGACTATTTAGACTATCACTGCTACTAATTAGGCATGTAATGAGAAGGGCTGGTTCTATAGTGATGCTGATAAAAATATATAGATGAATGAATAATTTAAGAAATAATGTGAATATATAGGATGACATTATAGCAGATGAGCTAAAATAAAACTTAGAGATGATGTCAATCTTTCAAAATGGAAGAGTGAGAAAATGAATACATTCATAAAACTGTACAGAAGTTAAGAAAAGAGCATGATATCGGGCAGGCTGTAATTTGCTTTCAATATTTAGTGAATATCTGAAAATAGCTGCTGTGATGACTAGATAACATAGAATCAGTATTAGCCCTAGGATTACCAAAGACTCAACAGTTTCTTCAAAACCCACCAATCTCTCTTGTTTCCTTTTCATTACAAGGTTTACTAACACTACTCCTTCTCCCCATTACAGTTGAGAAACTTCCAAATAAGGCAATAATTTAACCTAAAGTTGCTTTCCTTGCCTCTGCTCCAAGAACATTTGGTAAGTCAAATGACCATGTTCTAATTTGAGCCCTAGCCAGGACGCCTGGTTTCCTGTCTAGCACTTGCCAACTTGGAACTCACACAGAGCTTGGGGCATCTGATGCCTTTTGATTAATATTTTAAACTATACAATCGAATAAGGTGATGGAAATCTCAGATTCCTTTCCATTTTTTACTTTATCTACTTGACATCTTGTAAACTAAATTTAGATAAAACAACCGGCCCAATGTCATCTTTGAATTGTATATTTTTGAGTATGCTATTAGAGTTAAAGCACCTTTAGTTAGCTTCTACACCAGGGTAAACCTGGCAGCTACCATGCAAATACAAACATCTTGGATCTGATGCCAAGTCCTTACTTTTCCTCTATGCCTATATTGCCATGATTATTCAATTTTGCATATTTCTTCGGTAATTGAAACATGA
Organism: Carlito syrichta; assembly: GCF_000164805.1. NCBI lineage: Eukaryota > Metazoa > Chordata > Mammalia > Primates > Tarsiidae > Carlito > Carlito syrichta. Next base: position 105,018 of record NW_007250902.1, on the reverse strand, counting down.
AAGAACTCAGAAAATAACGTGAATGTGATTTTAAACTTGAATTTGCTGATATCAGTTTCGTCCTCTAAAACTCGATGATAATTTCTACTTTACAGAATCATATTAAGTATTAACAGGAGATAATGTGTTTACATGCAATTCACAAAGTGTAAATCACAATTAAAATGAAAGAAGAAATTTTACAAGCAATAATAACAGACGCTCACAATTTATATTTAACTAATAGTTTTAAAAAAAGAAAGTATGCACAAAATGAAAATGAACAAGTAACATGTCTTTATGACCACAAACACTGTGTTCAATCAATTTATATCTACATGGCGTTTTTTTGTAAAGCAGCCAATTCTATACTTTGTTACACAATACAATGTTATTTTATTTTTATTCTCCATAGAAATTCTTCCCCCAAAGGGCTCACTTCTTTGATTGGCTCCAATGGTTTGTGTCTGTAATAAAATCTCTAACAATTGCTCACTATAATGCTGCTTTTTTCCTGAAGGAATTATTGTTTACATAATTATTATAACAAATCTAATGAGAACTAGGGCATAGATTTTGTTGTCATTAGGTTTATTTTTCTCTTTGGGAGATATAAAAACAAATAGTCATTTATGCTACACATGAAATTGATTTAAATGTTTAATAATGATAAACTAAAAGGGAAGAGAGAAAAGAATTGTTGAGTTCCAAGAAGGAAAAAAGACCACTTCTCCTGGAGGAGGTATAAACTGAGTTTTGAAAAATGAGTAGAACTGTAGTTGCACAGAAAGTAGACCGAGGTGAACGGTTGTTTCACATGTAGGGTTCAGCATTCACTTTTTCAACAAATATATATTGATTGCCTACCTTTAACAGGTGCTCAGTTTTTAACTGGAGATACAAACATAAATAATAAATTGTTCTTACCCAAAAGGAACCAGGAAAAGAGAATAGAAATTACAGTTCAGTGAGCTAAGTGCGTTGATGGAAGTATGTTACTGGAGCACAGGAAGAATATATCTATGCTAAAACAGAGGGTTCCTGTTATCAAGCAAGAATTTACTTGAATTTTTGAGTTTTAAGAGAGTTGAAAGCTAGTTAAAAAAAAAAGTTAAATTAACAGCATGCATAAAAGTGTGTTGTTGCAAAACAAATTGATGGGATAAGTGAAAAATAATATGTGGTGTGACATAGACAGTATGTAAGTCTGTATCAACAGTTTATGCTACAAATCCAGTGTGGCATCAGTTTCTTTAGTCAAAAACAAAACGAACACACTCTGCTAAGTTGGTTGCCTGCTACTATATCAGAAAGGACCTAATCCCAAGGTAAAACTAAACTATTTCTATTTTCCATAACTAGATCAATATTGAGCTTGAATGTTTAAAGAAAATTGTGTTTTTATTAGAGAAATCATTGACTTGCTAAGTAACAATGAAAATTAGAATCAGTTCTAGTTCTCAGTTTAAAATTACAGGTATGCACTAGGTTTGGAATAGCTGAAATATTTTTGGATCCCATTTCCTTAAGAATCTAGGCAAGCCAAAACTTGATTCCTAAACAGATCCGTACAAAGAAATTGTTTTTGAAGGATTCCTATTTCTCTGATAACAATCAAGGGCAAAAGAGTCACGCTTCTAGTATATTATCTTCTACCTTATATTGACTTTTTGTGTATGAAGTTGTGATCAAAGAATCTAAAAAGACAGAAACCTAGATTTTATCAAACTCCTAGAATTGATTTTATAAGTGTTTTTTTAAATTTACAAATGTTTGTTTGCTGTCCATATGTGGGGCAATGTTTGTTCTGATATTCTTTTAATGTTAACATAATAGAAAGTTTGTGGAAGAGTACCTAATTCTTATTCACACCACATTTTTTTTGGAAACTACTGAAAAGAACCTAAGAGATGTGCATTTATAAATGTACCTCACACAATTACCAACATATATCTTGAGGGAAAAACAAAAATTATTTGCCGAACTAGGTCCATAAAAGAGCTTAGAGCTAATCTCAGAGCTTGAATCCAAGGAATTGTGGAAGAACAGGAAACAAGAAAAATCCTATTGCAAAATGGTTTTAAATCCAGAGTTAAAAACCATGATCCCTGTAGTCCATTTTTAAGGTTCAACTGATTTAAGTAATTAGTTTCAGAGAACTTTATGCCTATTAAAGACAGTGTAGGAAGTTAAAAATAAAACTCATAGATCTGCTTCTTGCAAGAAGGAGTCAACTACTCAGTAAGGTAAGTTAGAAAAGAAAGAGTGTATAGAAATTACTGCTGAGGATAATCTTGGTCAGATCAAAAGAAATAAATGCTAAATTGCTGCAGAGGAAAGGGATGCACAAGCCTTCAGTGCTCTCTTATTTCCTTCCATGCTAGGAAAGTGAACTATCTCAGGAAGACCATTCATGAGAAATATTTCAGAGGTAATGAGCAGAAGCCCACGTGATCTACTGACCCAAACTCGGCATCTTACTCAAACTCTCCTCCACCAGTATAACCCTGTAATTCAAAAGTTTAAAAAAAAACAAAAAGGAACAAGTATAGGACTGTGAAAAGCTATTTTAAAAAAGAGAAAGAGAGTATTAAAAATATACCTCAGAAAAACTACTAATGTATCACTAAATTATGAGTAAATAATACAAGAAGTCGATAAAATTAAAGAAAATATAATTTTAAATAAATATTCAAAGTAAATATAGAAGGACAAATACTAAAGGGATGGTAGAAGAGTTCAAAAAAGAATGGCAGAAAAGTAATGATAGAAGACAACACAGAAATATAAAATGGAAATCAACAGAGTTAAAAATGACAAGAAAAAGTTATATGAATGACAGACATAATTCAAAGCCAACATAATCGTAATTGATATCCTTTCAAAAGAATTGAAGAGAAACAGAAACACATTTGAAGGCAAAATAATGGAATTTAAAATTTCCTGAAATAGAAGCATACATATCCTTTTCTTTTTTTCCCAAAAGCCAAAAGAGTGAAAGTAACTATAAAGAGAGAACCACTCAGGATGGGATGGCTGAAGTACAAGGGCTTCTATGGCTCGCTTAGACTCAGAGATCTCAGTAAACCTGTTATATGCATGATTATGGTTTATTACAGTGCAAGAATACATGCCAAAATCAGCAAAGGGAAACACTTCCTAGGGCAGAGTGCAGGAGACAACAGGTACAATATTTCTCATGAATAGTCTTCCTGAGATAGTTAACTGTCCTAGTGTGGAAGGAAGTGAAAGCCCTAAAGCCTTGTGCATCCCTTTATAATGTACAGTCACAAATATGAAGTGTTGTCAACTGGTGAAGTTCACCTAAGTCTAGGTGTCCAGGACTTTAACTGGGGGTCATTCACATTAGTATGACTGACTGCCTGTGTGGCTGACTTTTAGACTCCCACCTTTTCAGAGGTCAAGCTGATACCTCTTGGGCTCTACCCCTCAGCATAAATCACATTGTTGGTATAGACAATATGGTGTGTGGGGCAAGGATCCTAGGTAAACAGATATGCTCTTATTAGACAAAATATTCCCAGGAGGTAAACAAGGATCAAACTTTTCTTTGGATTGTGAGGGGTGTGCTCAACTCTGACTCTCTAAGTTAATCCTTTACCGCACATGAAGTGTCAGGTTGACCCAAATGTCTACAGAGTATGAAGAGATTGTGGAGATATGTCAAAAAAATACTTAAAGAAAATGAGGATTAAGAGTATTCAGACAAGCTAATCATGAAGTATGAAGGTAAGTTTTTAGGCAAGATAGAAATCAGTAAACCTAGCACCTCTGAGCTCTATTCTAAATTATTGTGTAAGTTACAATTATGTTTATTAAATTTAAAAATGTAATAAATGATGACACCACAGGAAAAACAAATCAAAATAAGAATAGTAAAAGGCAAAGTGATTGATGAGGTATATTGATTTTCTCCTGTTTTACGGCTGATGATTAGTGAGAGAATTACAAAATTACTGTACAATGATTTATTTTTGATAAATCTAGTACTCAAAGCTTAAGAATATAACTTAAAAATTGCTAGAGGAGGGAGGGGCACATCTCATCCACAAGGGCACCTGCATAATCAACGTTTGTATACCTAACCCTGAATTGTACCCCACATCTTTACAATAAAATGAAAGCAAAACAAAACAAAAAAATATATAACTTTAAAATGTTGATATTAACAACAATCACAATAATGTTAGAAATAAAAAATTTGTATCCAAATTGGAAAGGAAGTGAAATTACCTTTATTTTTAGACAAATTTTATATTGAGAAAATATATATATTTTAACTATAGGACTATAGTTAAATAGAAATATAAATACCAAAACATTATTAAAACTGATAAACTAATTCAGTAAAGTTGCAAGAAACAAAAAGTCAACAAATCCTATTTACAAACTACAAACTACCAACTCAAATAAAATTCTTAGGAGTGAATGTACCCAAAGAAATGAAAGATCTATATACTGAAACCTATACAACATTGATTAAAGAAACTAAAAAAGACACAAATAAATGTAAGTATATCCTGTGTTTATGGATTGGACTAAATTCAATTTTTAAAATGCCTTTACTATTCAATATATTTCAATACATAGAAGTGACATACATTAAAATCGACATTAAAAAAGCAAAAAGATTGTATTGATAATTTTGGAGTTTGAATATTCTTTGTAGATACAAACTCCAGAAACTATATAGGAAAAGAAAGCTAAATATCACAATAAAAGATTTTTGTGAGAGAAAGCATATAAAAAATGCAGTATAAAGATTAAAAACAATGCACTTACAGCAAACACGATAGATTAAGTGCTAATGATTTTAATAAGTGAAGAGTTTATCAAATTGATAATAACAAAGAAAAATCTTTCAGAAAATCAGGATGACAATGAATAAAGTAAAACATATGGATGCTGATAAATATATGTGAAGATATTCAAATTCACAAGTTCCTTTTTATTCCATCAGTTTGAAAAATATATTTAAAAAAACCAAAACTTAACAACCTAAATATCTTAAATTATACCATATATCAATTTACTCTGCAGTTGTAACAAACCAGAAGTTACATCTTTATGTTTCATGTAAAAATACCTCAATAAAATGTTAAATAGAAGGAACAGATTAGTTAATATGTTTTATTTTTCACTTGGAATAAATAATGGAGACAAACAGGACTATCTGTGTGTGGCAGGATAGTTGTGTCTAGATGGTTTCTGGAAGAACATAAAAGAATTGTAAACAGGGCATATCTGTTTGGTTAAGAAATGGGTTTCTGAGCAGTGTTCCTTATTGTATAAACCATAGACAGTTTGGATTTTGCATGCATATTTTTAAATATTCCAAATACAAATAAATGTGGCATGATTTGTGATCAGCAGTGTCCATTGCTGCCGATGTCTATAATCAAAGAAAGAAAATTTCATAAGATTTATTACCCCAGGTGTTGTATATATCCTTCAGGGTGGTGAAGGGGTTTCTTAGAGTAGAAAAAAGAAAACCAAGACAGTTGTGGTCTAAAAAATGAACAAACAAACAGACAGCCCTATTTAAAAATGAGCAAAAAATATTGAATAGACATTTTTCAAAATATGGTATACAAGCAGTAAACAGACACATGAAAGAATGCTCAGCCTCACTAATTATCAAAGAAATGCAAATTAAAACTACACTGAAATACCACCTAACTCCAGTCAGGATGGCCATCATCAATAACAAAAAATAACAGATGCTGTACAGGATATAGGGAAAAGGGAATGCTTCTACACTGGTGTGGGAGTGTAAACTAATACAAACTCTAGGGAAAACAGTGTGGCGATTCCTAACAGAACTAAAAATTGATCATTCATATGACTCAACAATCCCCCTTCTGGGAATATACCCAGAAGAACTCAAAGTCTTCTATGAAAAAGATACCCACATATGCATATTTATTGCAGAATTTGTATCCTGTTCCATTAGTCTATATGCCTGTTTTTGTACCAGTACCAGGCTATTTTGATTACCTTACAGTAAACTTTAAATTCTGGAAGTGTGATACCTCTCACTTTGCTTCTTTTGCTAAGGACTGTTCTGGCTATTCATGACCATTTATGTTTCTTTTTTTTTTTTTTTTTTTTTGAGTTGGAGTCCCACTCCGTCGCCCAGACTGGAGTGCAGTGGCCGCTCCCAGCCACCGCAGCCTTGACCTGCTGGGCTCCGGTGATCCTTCCACCTCAGCCTTCCAAGTAGCCGGAACTACAGGCGCGCAGTACCACGCCCGGCTAATTTTTTTTTATTTATTGTAGACATGAGGTCTCGCCAAGTTGCCCAGGCTGGTCTCGAACCCGCAGGCTCAGGCAATTCACTCACCTCGGCCTCCCAAGGCACGGGATTACAGGCTGAGCCACTGAGCCCAGCTCATTCATGTTTCTATATGAATTTCTGTATTGTCATTTCCAGGTCAGAGAAGAATGATATTGGTAATTTATAAAATGTGTAGTGCTGTAGACAGCCTTTGGTAGGCTGAACAACGTAACAATGTTGATTCTTCCAATCCATGAACATGGAATATTTTTCCATTTGTTTGTATCTTTTTAAATTATTTCGAGCAGTGTTTTGTAGTTTTTGTTGTAAAGGTCTTTCACTTCTCTGCTTAGGAAGATGCTGAGGTATTTTATTTTTTGTGTGTGTGGCTATTGTGAATGGAATTGCACTTTCTATTTGGTTCTCTGCCTGTTCGTTCTTGGTGTATCTGAATGCAACTGTCTATTACACATGGAGTTTGTACCCTGAGGCTTTACAAAGGCTCTTGTCTGATTGCTCTAGCTTGTACATCCAACACTATCTTAAACAGGAGGGGTAAGAGTGGGCAACTTTATCTTGTTCTGGTTTTCAGAAGAAATGCTTACAATTTCTGTCAATTTAGCAATATGTTGTTGGCTGTGAGTTTATCAAAGATGGCTCTTACTATTTTGAGGTATGCCCCTCTATGCCTAGGTGTGCAAGGGTTTTTACCAAGAGGAGATGCTGGATTTTATCAAAAACTTTCTGTGTCTAATGATATAATCATCTGATTCCTATTTTTATATCTGTTGATATAAAAATATCTGTATTTAATTAAATATCTGTATTTAATTATGTTTATAGTCTTGCAGATGTTGAACCAGCCCAGGGATGAAGCCTGCTTGGTCTTGGTGGATGATTTTTGAGATGTGTAGTTGTATCCAATTTGCTAGAATCTTGTTAGAATTTTTGCTTTTATATGCATCGGGGTATTAACCCATAGGTCTCTTTCTTTAGTGAGTCTTTATCAGGTTTGAGTATCAGTGTGATGTTAGCCTCAAAAGATGATTTGTGGAAAGTGCCATCTTTCTTGATTGCCTGGATTACTTTCAATAGGATTCGTATCAGCTTCTCCTTGTATGTTTTGTAGAATTCCACTAGAACGTCATCTGGTCCAGGGCTTGTTTTTGTAGGCAGTTTTCTTTTGACAGAGTCAAATTCCTGGGATGTTATTGGTTTATTTAGGATTTCCATTTCTTCTTGTTTCAACCCTGGGAGCTTATGTGATGTCAGAAAGTCCTCCATTTCATTTAGGTTTTCAAGTTTGTTTCCATACAGGTGTGCATAGTAATATCTGACAATATTTTGTATTTCTTTGTGGTCAGTTGTGACTTGATACTTTGTGTTTCTGATTGTGTTTACTTATTTTTATTTTTATTTTTTTTTTGCCCTCTTTTTCTTGGTCAATTCAGGTATTTGTCCAACAATATTGTTTATCCTTTCAAATAACCAGTTTTTGTTTCACTGATTTTTTTTTTCTATGATATTTTTGTCTTCTATACCCGGTATTTGGGCTTTTACTTTGGTGATCTGAATTCTTCTGCCGAAGTTAGAGTTTTGGTAGTCTTGTTTATTCTACTATCTTAAATAATTTGTTAGGCTGTTAACTTGTGGTCTTCTATTTTCTTGATGTGTGTTTGTAAAAATATGAATTCCCTTCTTAGTACTGTTTTCATGGCTTCCTAGAGGCTTTGGTGAGATATTTCTTCTTTTTCATTTGTTTCTAGGAATCTTTTATTTTCTGTTTTGATTTCTGTGTTGACCTAGGAGTTGATCAGCATGATGTTGTTTAATGTTCATGTCTTTGTGGGTTTCGGGGAAAACTTGTTGATGGTGTTATTTATTTTTATTCCACTATGGTCTGAGAAGGTGAATGGCAATATTTTGATCTTATGGAGCTTGTTTATGCATGATTTATGGTCAAAGATATGGTCATTCTGGGAGTATGTTCCATGCGGTGATGAGTAGAATGTATATTCTGTGGTTGTTGGGTAAAGTGTTATCTAGGTATTTATTAAGTCTAGGTATTTATCAAGTGTCCATTTGAGGTTCCAGGTCTTCTTGTTGATTTTTGCCTCAATAATCTATCTATGGTTTTTAGTGGGGTATTTAAGTGCCAGCTATGGTAATATTAGAGTCAGTATATTTTTGTAGTTTACTTAGTAGTTGTTTTATAAAAGTTGTTGCCCCTATGCTGGTGCATACATGTTTAGGATGGATATTTCTTGTTGATGGATTGAAAATTTTATATTACATAATGTTCTTCCGTATCCTTTTAAATTTTTGATAGTTTACAGGTTGCTTTGTCTGATAGTGAGATATCAACTCCTGACCTCTTTTTGTGTTACATTTGCCTGAAAATTTGTTTTCTACCTTCTAACTTTGAGTCTGTGAGAGTCTGTTGTAGTGAGATGTGTTCCCTGCAGACAGCATATTGCTGTGTCTTATTTTTTTTTTTTAGATTCATTTTGCCATTCTATGTCTTTTCAGTGGTACAATTAGTCCATTCATGGTCAGGCTGATTATTGAAATGTGACAGCTAACCCCTGCCATGAGGCTGTTTATAGTCCTTTGTTGTTGTTGTTGTTGCCATTTGTTGGTTTTCTTTCTAGTTTTGGGTTGATACATTTGTGATATTTCAATTTTGCAGTCATGATACAGCTTGTGTTCTCTGTTTTCCTAAAATTTGAAGAAGAATATAGTTGTTCTTTTTTCTTTCTTCTGTGCTTAAAACTTTCTTAAGTGTCTTCTGTGGAGCTGGACTGGAGATAGTATCAACTTCTAGGAATTGAATGTCTCAGAAGTATTTGAATTCTCCATCAAGAAGCTTATCTGGGTAGGAAATTCTTTTTTGGAATTGCTTGTCCTTGAGAACTTTGAATATTGGACTCCAGTCTCTTCTAGCCTGTAGTGTTTCTGTTGCTAAGTCTGCTGCTACTCTAATTGGTCTTCCCAGGTAAGTGGTCTGACCATTATCTCTTGCTGCCTTTAGGATTTTTTTCTTTTATAACTTCTTTGTGTAAGTGAATTACTATATGTCTAGGAGTTGGTTTTCTCATTTGATATCTTATAGGGGTTCTCTGAATTTCTTGTGTTTAGACGGTCATGTCTCTGATGAGATGTGGGAAGTTTTCTTGGATGACCACGTGGAATGTTTGTTCCAGGGTACTTTCGTTATCCTTTTCTGCTTCAGGATTGTTGATCAGGTGTAAGTTTGGCCAATTAATATAACTGCACATCTCTTGGAGGCTTTGTTTCATCTCTTTATGCTTCCCGTCTATGTTTTTAACAGTTTGGGTTAGCTCTATATTTTGGTCTTCAAGCTCCAAGATCCTTATTTCTGCTTAGTTATTTCTGCTTTCCATGCTTGTCAGTTTGTTGTTAATTTCATTTACCATATTCTTCATTGCCATCATCTCAGTTGCCAACTCTTTCATTCCTTCTTCTTGTCTGATTTTGTTTTTGATCATCCTCTCCATTAAGACCTTGATATCTGGATTTGTGATTTGAGACCAATCATTCTAGGAGCTCTTCATTGTTTAAGTTCAGAAGTCTGTATTCTCAAGCATTATCTTTCCAGGGCCCTAGGGGTTATCTGTGTTCTTTCATTGATTCTTCTTCATTTGTCATGGATATTTCCCCCTTTCTTTTCTCCTCTCTTTAATTCTGTTGCTCAGTGATGCAAGGATAGCTTTCACCTCTATTTGTTCAACCCTTATTCTTCCTTAGGTAGAGCCTGTGAATTTTCTAGTTTTGAAGCTGAACTGGGGGAGGGGGACTGTACTGTCCTTTTGCAATTGTGAGAGATTTGATTAAGATGTAATGGGAGAAACTACATTTCAGAAGATACCTGCAGACTACAGTATCCACTGACTGAGGTATGGGTTTCCTAGAATGCATTTCCCAACAGCTTATAATATGTTCATGTTATAGGAGTGCATGTATACTCCCTGAAACCAAAATGAGGTTAAAGAAAGGAAAAGAACAGAGAAACAAAGAAGGGAGAAGAAAGGAAGGTGAAAAGAAACAGTGAGAAGAAAGAAAACAGACAAGCAAGCAAACAAAACAGATAAACAAAAATAAACAAATAAAAAAAGCAAAGTTACACTCTTCCTTAAATATAGCCACCCACATGCAAAAACAGAGGGTGAAAAAGAGTTAAAGCAAATTAGGAGACACACAGAAAGATATTATGGAGAGAGCAGGCAAAAAAGAGTTCTCTCTTGTGATTGTTGCTGGAACTTCAGGTTCCTTTTTTCAGACTGACATGTCACAATCACTGTCACTTTTTGTTTGCCAAGGTAGGGAGCAGGCTCCAGTCTCTAGACCCTCTCCTCTGCTCTCAGTGTGGGCCAGTTGAGCTGTTCTCATTGTGGGTCAGATGCCCATGGACTGCTGGGGGAAGGAGGGTTAGTCAGATCAGACTCACCCCAACTCATGTGCTGCTATGTCTCCCACTCAGATTGCACACGTCTGTGTTTGGTTCAGTGTGGGGGTAGGTGAGGCATCTGTCTCTCCAGTACCATATACTTGGAGTATCCCTTCTGAGTCAATAATGGTTGATCCAAGAAGGGTATGGTGATTGCACCTCAATCTCAGGATGAAGCCTGCTCAGAGTTGAGTGAGCTAAAGCAGTTCTCTTCCGGGGTTCCAGCACAGAGAAAATGGCATTGGTCCACATCTTCTCCTCGGTGGTGCTCAGCCCCAGATCTCCCCCTGCACTTTCTCCACAGTCCCCACTGCCAGTGCTTGGCCTGTAGCCACAGGTGGTAGTGTGGACCAGGTGCAGGTGCCAAGAGGTGACTGATATCTGCTGCCTTTTCCTGAGAGATGCCCTGAGAATGGTAGATGTTCCTGAGTGCAGGAGTCTCTGAATTCAGAGCAGTGGTTAATTGCAGCGCTTCTGCAAGAGAGCCCAGTTGCATGATCCCACAGCTTCCTTCATTTGGACATTTGCTCACTCACTTGCACACACACACACACAAATTCGTCATTATGCACACTCAACCATGCATAGACTCCACACTCTGACTGGTTTCATCGTCGTCTTGGCTTTCCTCTTCGTCATTTTTCTAAAACTAAAGTTCTCTTCATCACGACACAGAAATAACTTGAAAGGTTTTCTTTGAAAATCTCAATCACAGTTCCCTTACCATATTTAGGCCCCATAACTGAGTCTGACCCTCATTCCACATGCCTCTCTCATCATTGATGAAGGTTTTCTCTCAGAAACTTTGCAATATCCCTTCCCTTTGCTTTCTCCTTTACCCCAATTTTATTCAGCATAACCCTATAAAGTTGAAACCTGAGAGCAATGTTCTAGTGATTTGTTAATAGCATAATTAGCTTCATGCAAATTGCTTTAGGCTTGGTGCTTTTCTTAACTTCACAGTGTTCAGATTTTTCCCCTCTATGGTAAGGAAATTTGCACGTTTTAATTTTGTGCTAGCTTGTTTTATGTTCAAGTCATCCCATCTTTTTCTGTTTTGCATTCTGTTGTCTATCTGGATCATTTTTCACCTATTTTTTCTTGTTCACATCATCCTAACCCTTCAAGACCTAACCCTTCAAGACACTCTTGTAAATAGGCTTGTAATTAGGTTTTCCTTCCTATAGTTCCTCCCCTAAATAAGAATATATCTAGCTCATTTTTATGCACCTTAGAAATCTGTAGCATAGTTTTGTGCATTCTAAATAGACCATATATATGTGTTGACTTAAAGCAAGTTAAAGCTAGATTAATATGAATTTTCCTAAAGATGCGTTTTCAATGGGATATAAATTATTTTGCATCCCTAATACAGCACATACTTCAAAGAGTAGTAAAAGGAATCATTTCTGTACAAGAAAAAGTTCTGTATGTTTTTGTTTTGTTTGTTTTCTAGCAACTTTGGAAGAATGGCTAGTTTTAGTCTTCAGGGAAAAGACCGCTGAGATTTAATCATTGTACCCTCAAAGACTTCCAAAGTTTTCTAACAAGTATTTTTCAGCTGTGGCATTTATTGCCAGCTCAAGGGGGCTTTATCAGAAGAGTAGTAAGAATACATATCTGTCATTTTCCCATGATAGATTGAAAACTTAGAGACTTAATGTATCTTTTCTCAAGACTATAATTTTTTAGTATTCAAAATATTTTTAAAAATTAACCTTGGTTATAATCCTATCATTTGCAGCCTCTGGTGATTTGTTCTGTGTATTGCAAGAGTTTGGGTGCTACTTTAATAGGTGGATTTATTTTTCTCACTTAATGAAATTTGTTTTATTTTAAATGATTTCTCAAGGACATAATTTTAATCCATGGGATTGCTAAGCAATTCACTTTTCTATGAGTAATTTCTAAATTGCTTCTTAAAATTTTTATATGCAACAAAAAATGACTTGAAAACTTTATAATTAATTTAATACATGCCAAAAGTATACTCTTATGAGAGTGGATTTGTCTATTTCGTAGCTGTAATGGCAGTTTGTTTTGAATCTTCATAAATTCATAGGCTTTATATCAGCTTCTATTATAATTTAACAAAAATAAGTATGAAAAACCTAAAAATATTGCTATATGAAAATTGTATACGTACTCTAGAAAAACACACTCATATAAACAGAGTGGAATATTTTATTTTTTCATTGTTATTATTATTCACATCCAGTATAAGAACACTGGACTTGCTGTGCTCCTTCTAATCTAGCTAACTAGAGTAGATTTTAAATAGTCTGTGTTCTTTCCTATAGTTATGCAGAAAATAATATAATATGGCGCTGGAGAGTTAAGCAATTATAGTACTTTCTTTCATGTCAGAAGTACGATAGGGTCAGGCACGGTGCTATAATCCTAGCACTTTAGGAGGCCGAGGTGAGAGGATTGCCCAGAGGTTCGAACCCAGCCTGGCCAACTTGGCGAGACCTCATCTCTACAATAAATCAAAAAGTTAGCCGGGCATCGTGGCAGATGCCTGTAGTTCCAGCTACTTTGAAGGCTGAGGCAGAAGGATCGTTGGAGCCCAGCAGGTCGAGGCTGTAGTGGCCAGGAGCGTGACACTGCACTCCAGTCTGGGCGACAGAGTGAGATTCCAACTCAAAAAAAAGAAAAAAAAGAAAGAAATTCAGTAGATGCACCATCTGTTCCAGTTGTCAATAGATAGTCAATTGAATTTTGCAGAAGTGATTGCACTGTGGCTTCCTGTGTCAATCCAGAAGACAAGGAGAGAACAGAGTCGATGAACAACATAAGGAGAGATCCGGGATTTCGGGGTTTTATCTATAAACCTCAACTTCATCTTGAGTTAGAAAACAAGTGACTTTCATTCATATTGAAGAATGCTCCTATCGAAGAAGCATCATCCACCTATATGATTGTTACCCAGAGTGGAAATAAAATATTTCAGTTCACAGTAGAGCACTTACGGAATTAGAGAAGGCTAACAATGTTTGAAAAACAGATTGGTTCCACACATGCCAAACATTTGCTGCTACCTCATTAGGCTGGTATCTTACTGCTAAAGGCCAACTAAATATCATCTAAGTCCATGCTATTCTGAAAATTTTTGTTTCTGTGTTTTGTTTCAGAATTATTTAAAGTAACTGAAAATAATAGGTCCCCCAAACAGATACCAATTTTTGCTAGAATTAAACTTTTGCAGAACATTTTCTACAAAAATTAGATAAATTAAGGGAATGTTTACTTTTTTGACTTGTTTATACTTGATAAGACAAAGCTAGTTACATAAACAAATAAATTATCTACTTGTAATTTTGTCTTTTTTTTTTTTTTTTTTTGAGTTAGAGTCTCACTCTGTTGCCCAGACTGGAGTGTAGTGGCTGCTCCCGGCCACTGCAGCCTCGACCTGCTGGGCTCTATCGATCCTTCCGCCTCAGCCTTCCAAGTAGCCGGAACTACAGGCGCGCACCACCACGCCCAGCTAATTTTTTGTTTATTGTAGAGATGAGGTCTCGTCAAGTTGTCCAGGCAGGTCTCGAACCCGCGGGCTCGGGCAATCCGCTCACCTCAAACTCCCAAGGTGCGGGATTACAGGCTGAGCCACCGAGCCCAGCTTTTTGCCATTTTTTTAATGTTCAACCAAGCTATTTGTGTATTTTTATCTTTCTGTCTGCTTTTAAAATCATGTGTGCAACACAATAGTGAACCACCTCCATCCCCAACCTCCCAAAAAAGAAAAAATCAACTGATTAATTTCTTATTTATTTCATCTTCTATATTTTCGCATATTTCCAGTGGTTCTTGCGAACTGTTGATGAAGAAAATGAAAAATTAAAACTGAAATATAAACAGACACAACACATCAAGGAATGCAATTTTGAAAATGGGAGTCAGCGTCAAGCTTCATAACTGAATTGTCCAGAACTTTTTGTCCTCTTGTAAAAAAGTGATGTAACTTGAAAATATTTTGAGACTACATTAATGAAGTTCCACATGATTAAAGATATAATTTATTTCCATTCACTGATTGAACAACTCAACTGTCCAAAGAGGTAGAATGAAATATGGGCAAGTTTAACTCAATATATTGCCATTCAGCATGAAAATGCTCAGAGTGTATTAATTTGTGTAAATGTGTCGTTATTCAGGTTACATAAATTGAAAAAAAAAGTGAAGCTCATAGACATATATGATAGAAGTATTTTTATTTTTCTAATAAAATCGAGGAAATAGGTCTTTAAAGATCATTCATTCCAAACATCTGCCCTTAGAAAAATATAAATCGTTCACTTCAGACCAATGAAAAATAAATCATTTCAGTTGAACATAGTTTACTCTCTGTGTAATAACAAATGTGTTTTAGTAGCAAGAATCGGTAAACATTGATTACTTATAATTAAAAAAAAATTCTACAAGTTTTATATCATTTATTTCATTACATCGTTACTGCATACCATGCAGATTCCTATGTAGCAAAAGCAATGTTTGGAGAAGTCACACATAACTTGTCCAAGGAAACCCAGAACAGGTTTGCTGACCAGGTTGGTTGGACAAAGACCAATTCAAGCGATCTGTGATATATTTGTTTGTATTTCCTTGCATGATTCTCCTATGATACAGTGATTCAAAAATAGTGTGAAATAGAGAAAAATATCTAGTAGCTGAATGCTGGAATCCTGTCACAACTAAACAAAAAACATAATTATTTATCTTGAAGTGTGAAGGATTCGATTCTGAATCAGAGCAGCCCCCTCCTAGACTAGACCACATGGCCTAACATATTGCAGACGTTAATACATACTTGCTTAGTAAGTAATTAAGTATCAATACAAAATGTGAAAAGAGAGAAGGTGGATGAGGAGAGAGAGGATACAAAATAGAGATTACAAGAAATAACTGAAGAAGTTATTTGCAAGCCATTGAAAGGATTTGAATTTCATTCTTCACTCACTACATTCTTACGATATATCTTCAATTTTTAACACTGTATCGGGCAGGTGAAATTCAATGGTGTACAGGACAAAGAAATATCTTATTTCATTGAGATTTGAACCCAGGGGAAGAAGAAAGAGAATCAAGAGAAATTACCACTATGTGTGATAACTGATAGGAAAGGGGAAGTGTGGGATTCTAAGAGGACATGAAAAAAAGGCAACTAAGTTAGTCTGTGGGAAAACAGAAAAGTCTTTGCAGAAATCTGAAGACTAAGAGAAGTGAAAGCTCCAGTCTGGGTGACAAGAGTGAGACTCCAACTCAAAAAACAAAAAAAAAGAGTGCAAGTATGAACACTTTAGCAAAAAAAAAAGAAGGGAGTGTTAAAAAATTATTTGACTGTTTCAGAGTCTTCAACTTTAAGCAACATTTTTCCTTTTCCTGAAGAGGTCTGTAGTCATTTTTCTATAAAATTTATTTAAGAAGTCCATATAAGATTCAGAGGAGTTGAGAAGAAAAATCAGTTATAATCTATGAGACTGTTTAGTCAGTTTTCAGACTCTCCTTCACTTCCTCCGCTATGCTTCCTACACAAACATACACAATAGTTTCAACCTGTTTTGCTATTGATTGAACTCCTTCTCTAACTGTACAAAGCATGTTTAACTATACAAATTATTTCTTGGAAAATTCTCTGTCTCTAACTGTGAGACTACCTGATACAGTATGCAGATAGTGTCTCTATGGGCAATAGTACTTGTTATCCCCAAATAGGAAAAATACATTTGAGAAAGTTACGAAATATTTTTGATAATTTCAAAAAATGGAAGTGCACAATATATCAAAATATGTAAAAATTTATTGTGCAACAGGCAAACACAAATAGCATATCAGTTATCATGTCAAATTATTTTTAACTGCTTTCTATAAAATAATTACCTTCATGATCATAAAAAACTCCCAAACTCAGCATTCTACATGGATATTTTCTGATTTCCAATCCTGTATGAACGCTCTGTCTTATGAATCTTCATGGTATTTATATAATATATGTTTTTTTGATAGTGTTTCATCCATGCCATCCCAATGAACAACAGTGCTTAAAGGCAGATACTGGCCTATACAACCTATATCTGCTATGGTGTTTGGTTCCGTGTTACATAATTCAAAGTTTGCCATATTTGAAAATTACAAAATAAAAAAAGAAACCTGACCCTTTCAAAATATTTTTTAGTAGAATGACATGAGGGAAGAAGTTAAAACTATCAGACCAAAGATATGTCACGTAGATAAGTGCACATAAAAGAAAACACTTCTTTACAGTCTTTCAAAAGGACATGCCTGAAGCCCACGAAACCCTGATTCTGAGAAATACGCCTCCATAACGTCTGAAATGCGAATTCGTCTTACTTCTAAAAACTTACCTGAATCATCTTTCTGACAAAACAGAAAAATGGGAAAGTAAGTGTGGGCTGCTCAAGCAGGAGAAATCAAGTAATAGATAATTAAGCAATTGTTATAATTCACTCTTGAGACTTGAGTCTACAGAGGTCGGCAGTCTCTGTATTTCTCAAAGAAGTCTCTTTTGAGCCATTTTAAACCAAATTACCACTGGCTTGTCTTACATCTAGCAAGGTGCTTCCGTATTCTATCTTTTTGGGGAAGGGGTCAGAGAACTGAGAATGCATTTAAAGTTCACAGCTGCTAACTGACAGTGACAGGAAAAGCCCAGGCATCTCTGATTAGCCAGGGGCTATACACCCACACAGTCTTCCTTCCAGACTATTTCCAACACTTCCAAAGCTCTCTAATTGGAGAAATAATTCTCATGGCATCATTTTATTAGGGAAGAAAACAAAACCGAAAGGTAAAATAAAAACATAACAATAATTTCTGCTACAATTATTAGTCCAAATCATAGTTATATGCATATTAAAGGGCTTTGACTTGAACAACTTACAAAAGCCAGCTCCAGAAACCAGAGCCCAACCTGGTATACCTCTCCCATAAAAACAAATTGATAAATAGTGAGTCAGGTATTAAAAAAAAGCACCAAGTCAGTTCAACTCAACAGCTAAAGTAACCCTGGTTGTTTTTGTTTTTCCTTTATGCTTTGGATAAATCTTCAAGAAGGATCATCAAAATTAGCTAAAACAAACAGCAACAGGTTCCATTTTTTCTAAGGGAAATATTTGACTACTCTCAGATAAAAATGAAAAGTGTTCCTTTGAAAAACAGAACAACGCATATCCATGTGCAGATGAACTTCAACTACAATGATGCTATCCATTTCTCCCCCGTCATAATGTTCCCAGAAAATAATGATATTGTTTTTTAAAATGAATAAATATGCAATGTAGGTAGGAGTTTTCAGGATGTATTTCTACATGGTTTGTCAACTCAATTTGGATGGATACAATTTCTAACACTAGAAACATCCTATTAATATCTCAGTAAGACTTAAACATCTTATTAAACAATAACAATTCAGCAGGTATAATTTTCCGGTTTCATTTTGTTTGATTTTCCAGGATAGTTAAATTATAACATTTTAATTTATCATCTTTTACAATCTACCCCATTATTTCAAAATTAAATTTTCTTTAAGATGTTGCGTGTTAGTAGCAAATTATATATTCACACATATACATATATGGTCAGAAAAGTTCTTAAATCAAATCGAGATATAAAATATAACTAAGTGAAAAGGTTATATTTTAGACTTCATATTGAGGCTTACTAGCAAATACTTACTGAATAAAAAATAAGAGATAAAGCTGAAATAAAATTTAAAGTAGGCATATGTCTCAGCAAAACCAGTCTAAATTCTTGACCAATGCGTCAATCACAGACATTTCTGAAGTTACTATCATTGACTGCACGAGCATGAAATAAATAACAAAAACATTTGCAATACTACCAAATTTTTGTTAAATGTTTAATGAGAAAAAAATGTATGAGATAGTTACATGTGAAAAATTATACTAGTTTTTGCCATAAAGCAGGAACTTGTATCAACATTATATAAGATATTTATGGTGAAATCATGATTTGAATTCCTTAGATAGACTTTATAGAGAACGTTCTTCAAAACTGTTTTAAAAACATTATCCAATTTTTGATTTCTTTATTATCTAAAAAGTTTCATTAAATTGAATTTAAAAAAAGAATTTAGCATCAATAGATCTCCAAAAAAGATCACACTGCTGTCAGAAATCATCACATTACATCTTATTCAGAAAGACTAAAAATGTGAAATAATAAAGTACAAAATGTGTAGTGATATATATTTATTTTTAATAATAATTACAAAAGTAATTCACCATAAAAATGATCATTCAATCTAACTAAAGAAATATTTACAATATGATAAGAAATATGAAAGGATTCAAACCATTATATTCATGGGTGACCAACAATTACACAAAGGAATTGGCTCTGGTAGCATTGATTAGAATCTTTATAAGAGCAGGGCATTAAACTATTTAATAATTAGTACCAGTAAAATTGACTACCAGTTAGAATGAAACACATTGCCTAACTACTCTACAACGAATCACTCTATGTATATTTTTAAATTATTAAAAATAATTTGCCAAATAATAATTAAAAATATTAATATATTTATATGACAAGTCATAGAAAAGCATTCATATTTATAATATACAAAAGAATCTATAAATTAGTAACAGAATAATTGAACCATTTGGTGAAAAAAAGGCAAAAAATGTTAATAGGCAATTTCTGAAAAAAGAAATTAAAGTTAAATATAAAACTCTGAGTAGACTCTCAAATCAATTTAAGTAGTAATAAGAAATGTTCAGTTAGGCAAAAACAAAATTAATCTCATATTTTTTGAAACATTCTTGCTACATTCAAGATTACAACAAAATCCTGTTAGCTGGGACCTGGGGAAAAGATGCTTTCAGTTATCACTGACCGGAATATCCCTTTTTACCACTTTATGGAAGGTAAGCTGGCAGTAGCCATTTAGTTTGATAGTGGCTAAGTAATACCACTTGGGCAATGTATTAAATAGAAATCAAAATACAACTATTTGTAATCTTTTATGAGGTTGCAGTCTTCTTGAGATGTCAAAACAAACAAAACCGCAAACACTGAAAAGAATAATCAATTTGAAAATGTGCTAAATGTATTGCAGTACATCTATGGGATAAAATATGATGCAGCCATTAAAAGAACTTAAAATATCAATATTTATTAATCTTAAAGATACATAATACGTTTGTTAATGGAATACACACATAGTGTGCTGTGTGCCTACTGTGTGCCAAGCCAACTTGCAGGCAATTAGGATATATCAACAGAGTGAACAGATATTTGAACTTTGAAAAAGATGCTTTTGTGTAATTTAAATGTAAAAGTATGGTAGGCTATTTCAAAAAACAAATTTTTGTTAAAAATACAATTTCTAGGTAAAAAATAATTAAATGTGTATGTTTAAATGAGAAAAATTGTAAAAACACAAATGCACATTTGCTTTCACATATTACTGTTATCAGTTTCTGGGCTTAACTATTTAAGGTTATCTAATATATGAACAATAACATAAAAAATATTTTCAATTTCTAATTATATATTAGTGTGACCAGAGAGTCATGTCAGCATCCATCTCTCCATGCTCTGTATGATTTTTGTATGCAGTTTGTTTTAAATATATATATTTTAGATTTCCCTGTTGTATTCACTAGCTTACACACTTCTTGAAGTCAGTCGTTTTGTATTAAATATTTATGTATATATTTAAGTTTGCGAATGGTATTTGACAAATAGCTGATGCTGGGATGATATTTATGTGTTTTAACTAATGAACTAATAAAGTAAATACATAAGGATTAATAATACAGAGTATTTTATTGTTTTGAAGATATTAAGTGGGGGGTAACAGCTAAATCACAGATCTATTGAGTTTTTTTCTATTTCATTTTTATCTTCATAACAATATAAATCACTCTTCAAAAGAAAATAGCATAATCATAGGAAATATATGGAAATATAAAAATTCTTTATGCTTGGAAGATAGTTGGAAAATTTTAAAAAGAGGATATCAGGAAACATGAAGATTTCCCTGTGAAATATGTACATAATATTCAAGCAATTAAGTTGATTATTTTTCTTTCTTATTATATATTATGTTGAAGGTTAAAGTATGCCATCCATTTAAAAAACATTTGTTTGGTCAAAGAAAATAAAGGATAACTTCAGAAAATATATTTTAGGTATATATTAGTCTATCATTCTAGTTAGGCAAGTGCGTGCAAATGTATTATACAGCTTAAGGTCTCTGTGTTTTAAGAATAAAAATGCAAAAGACAAAAACAGTGGATTCAAGCTTTATAATCTAATTATGCAGAAATTTAAGGTGTGAATTGCTCTGGGGAGGATAAAAATAATTAAGAAAAACATCAGCATAAGAAAAGAATCCTTAGAAAGCTTTCCAATAGAATATATTGAAGAGGAAAAAAAAATAAATGCTACAATGAGTAGAATAAGTAAAAGTCAACATGGTAATTTAAAGGACTTTTCAACAAAGCGCCAGTTGAAACCAATAGAAACATCCAATTCAGGGGAATAGATATAAGAAAAATGGGTACAGAAGAAAGGAAAACAATTTCTGTTTTTTAAATGAACTTCAGGGAATAAAATATTTTATTTCCTTAAAAAATTTAGAAAGAAACAGAAACTAATAATCAACTATAGTTACAAATATATGTTGGTATTTTGGGAGGAATTCTGAATTGTGATTACAAAGATTATGTTGCTTCACTTGTTTAATCTGGGAAAATAACAAGTTCTCATGACATCAAGTTCTCATAGGGTAATAAACATAAAGTCCTATTTTACTGTTCTACTAAGGTATATTTGAAAAATGGAAATTTTCATGATCACAATGATCTGCATTGGGAGAGCTGTAGCTACTACTCAAGTCTAGGACTAATTGCCTTGCAGTGAGAAGGGCATGTAAATAATTCATCCAATCAAATGTTATTAGGGCTTCAGAAAAGAAATACAGGGATGAATGATCCTTTAAATTCTGACAGAACTAGCATTTTATAATTTTCAAGTTCTGGGGCTTCTTTTTTAAAGATATTACTGTAGGAAAGGGATTGAAAGCAGGAAACTGTGGGGAGGAGGATGGGGGTAGGTAGCCGGGATTGGGAGTAGTCGATATCCACTAGGGGAAGGCGGAGCACACCTCATCAATAAAAGTACCTGCACAATGAACATTTGTATACCTAAACCTGAAATGTACCCCACAATTTCAAAATAAAAATTAAAATAGAAAAAACAAGAATTTACAAACTTAAAAAAATAATAATAAGCATGAAGATTAATATTTCACCCCAAATGCTGAGAGATATCCAATTTTCAAAAATTTAGGAGTGTGAACTTGAAAGAAAATCTTGTTTGAAAGGGAGTAAAACTCCAGGTTTATTGTGAATGTGATCTAAGTGAACTTTTAAAAGACTATGGAAAATGTATATTATGAAATAACTGCAAATGGATTTCAAAAAAATTTTAAACCAAAATAAATTTGTACTAACTTGTTATAACACGTCTGAACAGGATCACATTTGAGGTGCTGAAAGGAATAAGACATCAGTTTGAAAAGAGCTCCTACCACAGCAACATGAATTCTGCTAAAATTGAAGCAAGAACAAATGTCAAATTTATGGAGTAGCTTGCATGAAAGAATGGTGAAATCACTAATGTTTTACAAAAAATTTATGGGGACAGTATCCCCAAGAAATCAGCAGTTTTCAAACGGGCAACTTATTTTAAGAAGGCAACCTCCTTTATGTCCCCTTCAGGCAACCTCCTTCAGGTCCCCTCCCACTATGGAAGACGTAGTTGGCAGTGGCAGATCATCTACATCAATTTGTGAGGAAAAAAATCTTGTTAATGCCCTAATTGAAACAGACCAAAGATTAACAGCACAGACTATAATCAGTACCACAGACATCTCAGTTGGCTCAGTTTACACACTGCTGACAGAAAAATTAAAGGTGAGTAAATTTTCTACACAATGGGTGCCAAAACCATTGTGCTCAGGTTAGCTGCAGACAAAACCAGAGTCTTCTATAGAAATTTTAAGCAAGTGGGATAAAGATCCTGAAGCATCTCTTCAAAGAATTGTAACAGCAAGTAAAACATGGCTTTATCAATACAATACTAAAGACAAAGCACAATCAAAGCAATGGCTACTGAGAGATGGAAGTGGTCCAGTAAAGCAAAAGTAGACCAGTCAAGAGCAAAGGTCATGGCCACAGTTTTTTGGGGACACTCAAGGCATTTTGATTGCTGACTTTGTGGAAACAATTACTATAATATCCAATTATTATGAGAACATTTTGAGAAAGTCAGCCAAATTATTAGCAGAAAAAAGCCCAGTAAAGTTTCATAAGAAAGTCATTCTCCATGCCTGGCGCAGTGGCTCATACCTGTAATCCCAGCACTTTGAGAGGCAGAGGTGAGAGAATTGCTTGAGCCCAGGAGTTTGAGATCAGCCTGGGCAACTTAATGAGATCTTGTCTCTACAGTCAACCAAAAAATTAGCCAGGGGTGATGATGCTCTGTAGTTCCAACTACTTGGGAGGATGAGGTGGAAGTACTGCCTGAGCCTAGCAGGTGCCAGCCTGGAAGACTGAGTGAGAAAAAAAAAAAGACCTTCTCCTCTACCACAACAATGCTTTTGTTTCTTTCTTTCCTCAAACACAAGCAATTTTGCAAGAGTTGAATGGGAAATCATTAGGCAGCCTCCTCACAGTTCTAATTTGGCCTTTCTTCTTCTTTATTTTTTAATCTTAAAAAATCTGTAAAGGAAACCTATTTTTCTTCAGTAATAATGTAAAGAGACTGCATTGACATGGTTAAATTTCCAGGACCTTCAGTTATTTATGAATGAACTAAATGGCTGTACCATCCACTTGAAAGTGTCTTGACCTTGATGAAGCCTATGCTGAAAAATAAAGTTTATATTTTTATTTTTGTCTTTTCATTTCATTTTGCAATGAACTTTAAAAAATTTCCTCATATTTATATGCAGTGATTTAATCTTTGTAGAAATTTAGGTTTTAGAGTTTGGCAAGAATTGTAAAAACTATAATATTTATCAGAGAAAATAGAAATGTTATCACTTGTAGAAAGTGTCCCACACTTCTCATTAGACCGAAAACTGAAATTCAGAGATTTCATGGGACTTAACCAACAATAATGCTCAATAATAATGTTTTTCTCCTTCCTAACATAATGTTCTTTTTCTCTCAACAATAGTATTTGCCATATGTATTTAATTTTTAAAAGTTAACTAAGTAAAAAATTACATCTAAGAGTGTCTTTTTAAGTTGAGATGGTAAATAATGGCAATCCTTTTGTTGCTAGCTAATACATGCATTGTGTAGGGTTTCAAAAATATTTGCATGAATCATATCTGAGGGGTGTAAATTTATCCTAAGTTAGTCCTGAATGCAAAAAGCAATTACAAATTGCTCTTTTTGTGATTTTGTTAAAGATATCTCCGCAAATAAAAGACATTTTAAAGAAATATTTGCTCATTTGAATTTTCATTTCTTTCGCACAGCTACCTACCACGTCTCATTCATATGGAAACGTTGCTGGCATCTCTGAGTTCATGACTCATTTAGAAGATAAGTGGATATGCAAAAGGCCTACACCATCAGGATTCAAATTATTACTGATTGCTATAACAGTAATTCTCTTCTGCAGTCAGGCAAATATTTAGTTTACATTATAGTGAATACATCTTGGAGACTACCCTGTTTTCTTAAGCAACAACAGGACACATTATTGGTATTTGAAGTAATCTAATTAGTAGATTTACATACTGACTACCTCTTGAACAACTTCCTTCTGATAAGGTCCTCTGCATACAAAATGGGTGTACATTCTGAAGACCAGACTAAAGCAAGCAATTCAGCCAAATGCCTTTTCATTTTGTGATTTAAAATAAAAGTATAAGACAGTGACAAGGACTCTAAGAATTTCGCATTCAGTTTCTACATTCACCTGTAGTGCATGATTTCAGTTAACAAGCTGCAGTGCCTTATATATAATCATTAAGGGCCATTGTACCTTTTGCTATTATTGAATTTTTTTTTTTTTTTTTTTTTGAGTTGGCGTCTCACTCTGTCACCCAGACTGGAGTGCAGTGGCCGCTCCCGGCCACCGCAGCCTCGACCTGCTGGGCTCCGGCGATCCTCCCGCCTCAGCCTTCCCAGTAGCCGGAATTACAGGCATGCACTACTACGCCCAGCTGATGTTTTTGATTTATTGTAGAGATGAGGTCTCGCTGCCCAGACGGGTCTTGAACCCGTGGGCTCAGGCAATCCACTCACCTCAGCCTCCCAAAGGTGCGGGATGACAGGCTGAGCCACCGAGCCCGGCGCTATTATTGATTTTTAAATATCATATTGTATAGCCAATTAATTAAGTTCTGGCTTGAGGGTGTTAATGGGTACTGCTGCAAATATCCGGTTTTCAGTAATATGTAATACAAGGTTGAGTTCTTCCTTTCAAGCAGCAGCGTTCCTTTCTTCAATACTGTAATCACCTGACGATTTGGCATAAAACTTAATTTTCAGTTATGTACCATTAAAAAAAAAAAAAAAAACAAAACACGGGCAGGCGCAGTGGCTCAGCCTGTAATCCCAGCATTTTGGGAGGCCAAGGCGAGAGCATTGCCTGTGCTCAGGGGTTCAAGACCAGCCTGGGCAACTTGATGAGATCTCCTCTCTACAATAAATCACAAAAACTAGCCAGGCCTAGTGGCGTGCGTCTGTAGGTTTGTAGTTCCAGCACTTGGAAGGCTGAGGCAGAAGGATTGCCTAATGGCCTAATGCCTAATGGCCTAATGCCTAATGGCCTAATGCCTAATGGCCACGAGCATGCCACTGCACTCATCCAGCCTGTGTGACAAGAGTAAAACTCCAACTCAAAAAAACCCACATACAACTCTAAATGTATAGTAATTAAGCCATTTTATGCACTTAACACCAATTTTCTACTTTATTAAAATGTCAGTAAAAATAATTATGAAAATTTATTTTTAATATTCTTGTTTTCATGCTACAACTTAGGCATGGCACCTCTGTAAAAGTATACCAAGAGGATCAAACAAAGTACAGGTATTATAGTCAGCGGAGTTGAGCTCAAATCCTGACCCTGTTTAATATCTTGTGGTTTTAAGAAAGTTACTTAATATCTTTAGATCTCTGCTTCTAACTCTACGAAATGAGAATACAAATTCACCTGTGGAGAGGCAGAGAGAGAACTACGTGTACTGATTGTCCGTTTTTAACTTGGCATCACCACCCCCATTTTCCTCTGCTTGGTTGCAGGGAAACCAGAAACTGTATCTGCTTGAATATCCTTTTTCCATATAGCTTTCATTTTGCCAAATGGGAGACTCATATGGGATCTCAAGGGGGAGGAGAAGAAATTTGTATTCTCTCCAGGCAGTTGCTGCCTGATGTACAAGTGAATATGAGACTCCCAGGAGCATTCTTGTGAGCCTTTCAGGCTTTAGCCCAAGATCTTTCCTGTTTGTTTTGACCTTTAGTGAATCCTTCCCTGACCTTTCCTTGCCTAAGGTTTCAACAGTTGTAGAAGCTCCTGATTTCAATACTAACACCTCCATTTTGTTCTAGGCTTTTTATTATCAGAGATTAATGAGACATTGCCAGTGAATTTTGTTTAATCGCCTTATTTATCAAATTGAATTTGCATAGTTAAAATAGTCATGATATTGCATGAAATAATATTCAGAATCAATAACTGTGCTGGATCAAGAGAAGATTTACAAATTTAAAAATCAGCATTTGGATTGCAGGTAACTTCAATTTACAAAAGTACAGTTCGCATTATTGTGTTGTTGTTCTGGTATAAAAAGTATCAGGTGAAAAAGAAAAAAATTAACTTGATATTCTATCCAGTTGAGTGACATAGAGTCTCTTCTGTTTCCCTGAGTAAAATAGACCATTACACCAAGTGATATCATAAAACAATAAAGAAATATCAAATATTTAAAGCCAATTGGGAAACTATAAACATGAGGCATATTTTTACTACCAAGGTATGAGAAAAAAACACTTGTTATTCCAATCATAATAATACATACATACCTACTGGACACTAAGGCTCTATACTGCCCTAAGTAAATTATATGTCCATTTAATACTCACAAGTATCCTTAAGGGTAGGTACTATTTTATTCTTTAATATGTGAGAAAACTGAAGCACAGAGAGGCTAAGTAAATTGTGAGAGGATATGGTGGAAATGACTCTATTTTCTTAAGCAATGAGGTATGTTATTGGTATTGGTATTTGGTGGTGTTGGTATGAATCTAATTAGTAGATTGATATAGTGACTACCGTTTGAACAACTTCCTTCTGAAAAGGTTGCCTGCCTGCAAAGTATGTATCCTGAAGACAGAAGAAAATAAAGAATTCGGCCAGATGCCTTTTATTTTGTGATTTAAAATAAAAATTTAAAGACAGAGACAAGGGATGGAAGAGTATAATCTTGAAATGAGCAAGTTTCACCCTAGGCCTCCACAGTTCACCACAATGAATGGTAGGCTGTCTTGATGTCTAGCTTTACCTTCATGTCCCTTATTTTAGATTCTGTACTTGTGATAACTTTCTCATAGGACTTTGTATTAAATGAGACTGTGTCTTTTCAGATATTTAGCATAGCGTGTGCTCCAGAATAAGCATTCATTTAAGGACCTCTATTCACAGTTTTACTAGAGTTGTTATTTTTTTTAATATTAAGATGTCCTCTAATAGTTATCATAGTGATTCTTCCCTTCTCTAGTTTAGAGGACCAAACACGGTGCCTGACATAATTGAAATTGTTCCAGACTTTCCATTATCAGAAGGTAATGAAACATTGCCAGTGATTTTTGTTTAATTGTTTTATCTATCAAATGGAATTTGCATAATTAAAACAGTCATGATATTGCATGAAATAATATTCGGAAATAATAATTGTGCTGGATCAGGAGAAGATTTACAAATGTAAAAATCAACATTTGCAATGCAAGCGACTTCAATTTATAAAGTACAGTTAGGATTATGTTGCTATTGTTCTGGTATGAAAAGTATCAGGTTAAAAAGAAAAAAATTAATTTGATATTCAGATGAGTGATATAAAATAATATTTTAAAGAAGTATTTCTTAGAGAAGATGGATTACATCTGTAAAATAGACATGATATTCAAATAACATTACTTTACCTATTAAAATAAAATGTTTTAAGAAGGACCTATATACATATTTCATTTTGATACACATACATACATTTTAATATATATTTGTCTACCTATAAACATGCATACATATGTATACCTGCTATGTTATCACTCGTACAGTGTTGAAGAAAAATGGCTTATGAATTATGCAGTTTAGATAATATCATCATAGCAATCAATGCTTTTCTATGTTATTCAATTATAATTTATTAAATATAAGTAAGTAAATCAAATTTTGGAAGGCAGTGGAAATCTTCTCCTAAAAGAGTTGCATGTCTGTAAATAGTAAACTGAAGTTCTCATTAGGAGAATAATAAAAGTTTGGTCATATTTTCATCTAGGCATTAGAAAAAAAGAGTTAGATTAAAACCTTAAAAAATGTTGTCATCTTTTTTTTTCTTTCTCTCTTTCTCTTTTTCTAATTATTTAACAAATGGACTCAAGACCATACGTCTTTGATTATCGCTGACAACTTATTGGATCAGATATGTAAAGGGTCTTGAGCTGGAAATATTTACCTAGCTGGGACATCATTTTCCTTGGTATAAAATATATGAAATCAGATCTGGTTTCCATAGAAACTTCATTTTTGGTAGCATTACCTTTTTAATAAGGAGTTTTTGGTAATGATTTTTCCATAATCATATTTTTACATAATAATTATTCTTGTGTGTTACCTTTTTAGAGTTACCAAGGGCAAAAAAAAAAAAAGGTGAACTGAAGGTCAAACACATAGACTGCATGACATATACTGTAGTTTGTTTAGAAAATCTTTTTTTTTTTAGTCAGTTTTCATGGCAGCTTAAAACTAAATATGTTATAAATTATTTAAAGTTTAACTTCTCTTTAAGGTTATTAGAATGTATATTTCTCAAAGATAGAAAAGAATCAATAAAAGCCATTTCACATGTATGTAGTTTATTATTAAGTACATTTTATATATTTAAAAAACTAGGCATATTTAAATTTAAAAGAAAAATTTCTATATTATATATTGGAGATTCCAAATTCCAATCATGGGAGCTGTCAAGAGGGATATATATTTCATTTGTACCCAGAATAATTTACGTTTCACATTCCCCTGTATCTCTGAGATACCAGATTACCTGTGTTTTTTATATCTTATAGCCCACAGCTGACATGTTAGTCACTATGGTAACTATCCTGTCTCTTACAGGAATACAAAGTTCTATCCATGATCACAAAATCATGAATAAGGTTCATAAATAATCCATGTAGAAGTAAATTCTGCTTTCACATTAGTTTCTGGCTAATCTGGTTTTGGCAATTGTATAATTATGTTGATGAAATTGGGTTAGTAGATTGTTCTGTTTTGAGTAACAATGAAACATCTAGTGACAGAAACACAGAAGTCATATTGGCCAACAAAGCTGCCAAATGGAATGAAAAATAATATTCTTTCCTTTTAGAGTGAGATTTACAACTGGGGGAGCCAGAAGCTTAGATGGAAAGTCCGCTAATCTACTAAATCTATTGTATGATCTCAAGGTCCCATATGGCATTCAATGATTATGATATTTATTTTTGATATAACTTCAGTCTTAAAAATATATGTATGCATAATTGTATATGTAATATATACATATGTATATGTATACACACACATATATATACATGTATGGCATATATAGTATATTCATACACATATATAAGATATATGTGTGCATGTATTTTCCTTCTGCAATGCTAGCTATTTATTTTGTTTACCACAAGGGTAATTGCACCCTTTTTGGTAACTTTTGGTAACTTTTTACTGGCCATTATTAGATACACCTATTAGCATATTTCTACCTTAGTTGAAATAAGAATATTTTCTTAATAGTATCAATTTCAAAATTCCACTACACTTCAAAGAATATGTGTGGAATTTTTCAGAAAATTAAATTGACATATACTTTTATAAACTGCACTCAAATTTCTAAAGAAAAAAGAAACAGAGACAGAATGTGAAATTAAGGTAAAGTTTTTAGAATAAAATATTTAAACAGAACAATAGCAAAAAAAAAAAAAAAACCCTAAATTAAAATTATGTACAGAAGAAAATAATCTCAGTTTAGTAACTTTTCTGGGTTAGTAGAAGTTTTGAATTTTTTTTAACAGTAACTTATTTTCCTATATATTTTTTTCATGAAAAATATACAGCTGTTTGAAATTTAACATTATTTTCAAAAGGGATGATTCTTTTTAGATAGTAGACATTGTGGTTCACTCATGCTGATAATGCCGAATTCATTTTAATAGTTAACACATGAGATTTAAATAAGTCCTTCAACGGATTCAGTAAAAAAAAAAAAAAGAGTGTGTTAAAGAGATTTTAAACAATTAAAACCCACTGAAGAAAACATTTAAAATATCTGTTATTTTATGCATACAACATTTAAAAATCTTTAAATTCATATACCAAAGAAGTACTAGGTAAAACAAATCCTTAAGGAATCAAATTTTATAATAGAATAAGGCTAACAAAATATTGCAGAATATATATATTTAAAACACATCATTTTTAATTCAAATAAATAATACACAACCATAATTAAGACAAGTTCAAACTTGATTTGTCAAAATAAAGGATCAAGAATATTGTGGTTTTTGTAACGAATCTACAACATTATAATATTATGATCAATTAAAAAATAGAATTCAAGTGGTCAAGAGGTGAGGAAAGTTTTAAAAATACAGACACCACTATAATAGCTCATTAAAAAAGAGACTTAGCTCAAATGACCATTTTGCAGTCAGAAACTTCATTCACAGGGTGGAAATGATACACAAGGTATTGAAGTATTTAATAATATTAAAAATAAAATATAATTAGGTATGCAAGAAACTCAGTATTTATATTTTTCTGATAAAAGGGAAAGGTTAAAATAGAAGAATAAAGTCAGTAGAGTCTGTGTTAGCCAGGTTCTAGTTTGAAGAGGAGGTGTCAGTGTAAGATCTTTATGTCAGTTACTCGCAGGGCCTGAGAAAATGGTTCTGAAAAAGGTTATCTCATGAAAATTAAATAGGTACTTTAAGGACTTCTACCTCTCCCCTCTCACAGCATTTCTGACCTTACAAAAGGCATGCTTATTTAAACTCTTCTAATATGGAAAGAGTTGTGATTACGTAAATATTCCATAATCTTTCTTTCATTTGTCTTTTGGCAGTGGTTGTTCTCAATATGGATTGACTTCCCTTTAGCTGCCTGCTAAATGCACGTTTAAAACTCAGCCAGTAACTTATCTCCTTCTAGGAAGTCTTTTGTGACACCAAGAGGTAGATTCAAGTAATTCTATTGCAAATTACTATGCTAATATTTACTGTGCCCTTATTGTATGCTGTGGAAAATAAGTTTTCAAAGGCAGGGAACCTGGCATCTGACAGCTGGTCTTTGCTCTGTTACTGTGTTGGAATTCCAAGACCACCTTCAGGCTCCAAGATTTGGTGGAAGGACTGACAAGACTGAGAATAGCAGTTATACACTTGGTTATGGCAGAAGAAAGAAAAGGTGTGTGGCAAGAAGTCCAGGAGACTGCAGGTACAAGCCTCCAAATATCCTTTATTCTTGCAGCAACAAGGGAAACTTTCGCAAGCCTTGATGCTCAGGGTTTCTACTGGGGTTCTGAAAAACTGACCTCAGCTACTGGGACTCCAGCCCCTCCAAAGCAAAAGCAGGTGTTCACCACAAATCACACTGTTAGCACTATATGATCACATGTGTGCTGTATGACCAAACGTCTGAGACATCCAAAATCATTTTTATTAGGTAAATATTCCAAAGGTTCAGAGCTCAGTCCTTAGGAGCAAGCCAAGGGCCAATCCTAAAGACAGACCTTTCTTGGGAATGCACCAAATCTAAGCAGCCCAGAACTACACTTTCCTGCACAGTAACTAATTTTCCCAAAACTTATTAGCTTGAAAACACATTTATGACTGCACAGTTGCTGTGGATCAGAAATTCAGATGCAAAGTAGCTGGATCCTCTTCTTTAACATCTCTCTCAGGCAGCGATCAAAGTGTTGGCCAGAGATGTAGAAGTCATCTCAATCTCAATCTCCACTGGGCAAGGATTTGTCTCCAAACTCGAGGTTGTGGGAAAGATTCATTTCCTTGTGGACTCCCACCCTGAGGGCCTCAGTTCCTCACTGGCTGTTGGCTGGGGACTACTTTCTGTTTCTTGCCAGGTGAGTCTCTTCAACAAGAGATTTCTCTTCCTCCAAGAGAACAAGGCAAGAAGTCAAGAGAAAGAGCAAGAACATGGCTTTGAGAGAGGGAGCTAACAAGACGGAAGTGCTAGTTTTCACAACCTAATCTTGGAAGTGACATCCTGTCACTTTTGACACATTCTATTCATTTCAAGCAAGTTCCGAGGTCCAAACCACATCAAGGAGGAGATTTTCCCAAAGGCATAAGTACCAGGAGTCATGGCAACATTTTGGAAACCTGCCAACCACACTATTGAACTTATAGGATTTTTGTAACATATCTAGAATGATGACCAAGACTACTCTCTGACCATGGTGTAACAAGACCAAAAAAACAAAACAAAACAAAACCCCAAAACAAAAAACAAAAACAACTACTCCGTAGTCAAGTCTGAACACAAAGAGGAGGATAAAATACACTCAGAAAAATTAACACACATGTTCTTTCTTGGACTAAAATGTGTCACTACTGTTTTTTTCCTAGGCTGACCCTAGTTGTACTAATTTTTTCTCTAGCATCTTAAGTAACAATTAAGACAATTATGAAATTGGCCACACTCATAACCGCTTACTATCTAGAGTAAATCTTCACTTCTTTCAACCCTTCCAAAACCAAAACTCTGAAATGAGACTCTTCTAAATCCCCCTTACAGATGCGCTTCATGACTTCTCCCTTGCTACTGCAAACTAATACACCTAACTTTGGTGCTAGGTGATTCCTCATGGTCTCTGACTAGTGGGCATTAATACTAGGCTTTGTGCTAAGAACTTTGCATATACTATTTCATATAAATCCCCCACATAAGGATCTGAAGCTTAGTGGATTTAAGTCACTTTCCCTACGGTAGAGCTGAGGTTTAAATCCAGTCTCTCTCTTGCATGAGCTTTAAATCACTCAACACGTTATGTCACTTTTCTACTAGTTTTTGCCACAAACTATCCTAATGGTGTAATGATATATATTTTTTATCTGTCTCACATATTAAAATCTATTACCCCTCTCGGAGGGGATAGACTCTTTTAATTCGGTTGAATGAATGAAATGTTGCAATTAACTGCATATGTATGTATTTTTATTTTAAATCACTTGTATAGGAAATTAAGTTATATTTTCACCCCTGACCTCCATTCTAGACCTCATTTCTAGATTTCTGATATGGCCTTTTCTTTTTGTTAAAGTAAATGTGTTCATGTCTTATTCTTCATTCAATCCCTTTCCAACACCTTATTTCCCTTCCTTTCCTATGCCTGAGTTCCCTTGCAGATGTCTATCTAGTAGATCTAGTCTTCTGAAGTTATGATCTTGTTTGCACATTTAGCCCATCTTCATGGCTGAGTCCATAACACCTGCTTTTAAACCCAGAAGAGAACGACTTTCCAGGCTTCTAGATACTCTGTTCACATGTGATATCTAATGCTCACATCCTTGGATCTCTCTTTACCGCTTACTCAGTGTCTTGTTTGAAGACAATCTTTGTCGGATCTTTCCTATCCAATTCCTACCTGAGCCCTGGACATGGCATGCTATTTGTGGGTAACAGAAAAATGTTTCTGCATTTTAAACAATAAACAGTTTAAGCAATAAACTGCCTTTTACAGTTTAAACAATAAACTGCCAACTTCTCTTCTTAACGCACAGTCATGCTGATGTTATTTTCTGCTCTAGATTTTAATGTACCAAGGCTATAGCACCATTTGAACTATGAAATTTATATATTGTAAAACTCATCAGTAGTACTCTGTTGCAGATGGGCTTTACTCTCGAGCCTGTTCAGAGTTCTTGCAGTGTGCTTTCTTCACTTTTCAAATCCGTCTTCAAACTCCTTCATATATTCTTTCTACTGTGGTCAAAACTGTATGTGAGTATAGATGCATACACATTCTCAACTTTGCTCAAGATTCAATTGCCTGTGAAGGCCCTTTTCTTTCTTTCTTTTTTTAATTATGATGTTGTGGGGTACAGTTTCATTCAGGCACCCTGTTGATATGAAGTGTTTCCCCGTTCCCAGATAGATATTTGCTACTGTTAATCCCATCTCCCCCGCCCCCCCATGGTTTCCCGGCCCTTTTCAATCAACACCAATATCTTTCAAGTCTTGAAAACACTATTATCTAAGTTCAGTGAGAAACTCTCATTTGGAACTTCAGGCTTTATTTTAACTAGATTTTAAAGTACATAGAACGCATTGTGAAGACCTTAAACAATAACTTGTTAAATGAGAACAAAAATAAAATGACTTAAATTATCCACTGATTTTTAAAAATAGTTCAATGGGTCATTTGTGAATGAATGGGTTTCAGAGTTTTAATTCTCCCAGAGGTAGACCTTGAGACAAGTAATAGAGCACAAATGGATTATTTGAGGAATGCTTCTGTTAACACCAGTAGGACTGTAGGGAAATGATACAGGAGGAGAAAACCAATACAGGTCACAAACAAGATACCACTGTGGATAAATTGGGTTCAGTCCCACCGGAGAATTACGAAAAACTGTTTAAAACACAGGCCCAAGCTGAAGACAGTTCTCAGAGGGCAGTAATTCCCCAACACTTCCAACCTGCATGTCTTTCCCAGTGCACATTGACAGAGAGAGTTTTGGTGCACTTAGAAAGTCCTTGGGTAAAAAGTTGTGGATACTGAAAGTCGAAATTTGGGGTAGCTATTTTGGAAGGGGATTTAGAAGGACTCTATCAGATCGTCTACTGAGGGCAACTTTAGGAATACTTATGTTAAGTATATGACTGCAATGGCAAAAATTTTTTCTCATAATATCTAAGTATTCTGATGAAAGACCCTTGTTAGCGGGCGACAGATTTTAAGTTTGATGAATGGAAAACCGTTAGAAAATTGCAAACTAAAATCATTTTGCTTGCATTAGAGGATGCTTTAATCTAGTGCTATCTAAACTCTGGACTGCAAAATGGGATTCTGGCCCAAATAATAAGAGGGGGTTGAGTTATAATTTAAATCTAGTAGGCCAATAGGATACTACTCAGATCAACTGAGATTGCCATTATATATTCTGATTATATATATCTGCATATATAGTCATTTATCTGTGAAGATATCCATATATTCTGCAGATTCTTCATTCTCAGATCTAGGAATAAAGAATCTGTGGGCCAGCTATTTTGAGATGTAAAAATTCATGAAGCTATTTTGGTTAACTCTGTAATTACATACCTTTAAAAACATGGCTAATTCTATTGCCCTGTTTTTATGCCCAACAAGCAGTTTTAGGATTACAGTTCAGTATCCCATGTAACCTCTTCAATACAAAAAAATTGGATGGGTCAATAAAATTAAATGTTATGGTTAATTTATCATTTACATTTTTTGCTGTGGATTCATCCATTGTCCCTCTGACTTATACATCCATACCCTGTACATTTCATTACTAGGTCGGGCTCCAAAGAGACTTGTTATCTGCAGGTAGACTAATGAAATTGAATTTCTGGACATTCAAAGCGTATTGCCAGATCCTGAAACATGGTTGCCGGCTTGTGAAACCCTATGTGGGAGGTCGGTATTCCTGTCTGTTTTGTTCTTCCTCGTTCTGCTGCAGCCATAAATGGACCTTAAATAACAGCAACAAAATTTATTCTTCTTCATACTTCTATAATCTATTTCAACACGAGGGTTCATGGATGTCTTCTTTGATCCCGATTGTACATGGATGGTCAAAATAGCTTTGAAAAGTCGCCCAGGCTTGTGAATTATCACATAAAGAAGTTGGTACTCATACAGGTGACATTGGTGGACCATAATTGAGTTAGTTACTGAAAGTATTAGATCCCGGTGGCTCAGCCTGTAATCCTGTGCCTTGGGAGACTGAGGTGAGGGGATTGCCTGAGCCCGCGAGTTCGAGACCCACCTGGGCAAGTTGGCGAGACCTCATCTCTACAATAAATCAAAAAATTAGCCAGGGGTGGTAGCGTGCGCCTGTAGTTCCAGCTCCTTGGAAGGCTGAGGCGGGAGGATCGCGGAGCCCAGTGGGGTCGAGGCTGCGGTGGCCGGGAGCGGCCACTGCTCTCCAGTCTGGGCGACAGAGTGAGACTCTGACGCAGAAAAAAAGAAAGTACTAGATCCAAGGTTTCATAAATCCCATTCCAGTCTTTTATCTCGTTTATCAAATTCAATCCTCCAGAAAAGAGTATGTACATGTACATAAAAATTTTGCTAATATTTAGTTTCTAACTTTTGCATAGTAAATTTTGATGAATGGATGAGCATACAAATGCTATCATTAGATCTTCTGAACATTGAGTCTTTGTTTTATGCTAGATGAAATCAAATATGTTTATTACTCCAGTTCTAAGAACTAATTCACCTTATATAGGTGACTTTGGCATGAGGGGTGATTTATAACTGGCCCCATTAGTGAATGATTAAGTTAAAAGAAAACTAACTTATATTTGTGTGGAAATTTGAGTTATTTATTATTTCCCTACCCAGAAATAGGTTGAAAGGGTCACTCAACTTCGTATGTCCATTCTAATGAATAAACATCCAGCAATCTTTTTCACACAAGTTTCTAAAACAATGCCCCTTTTATCAGGAAAATGCTCTACCTAAAAAGATGTGTTATGAAATTCTGTAAATCCTAAAATTATTTCAATTACCTTATTTTAAATATGAAAGGAAAAATAATTCTAATATGCAGTATACATTTCTCATTTGTAGTTGTTCTGAATACACTTGGATACTTAGGTTTTTATTTCATAGCCCAGATCAGCCACGATAGACTCTTTAGAGAGCATGGAAATACAGGGAGCTAAGAACATGCAAAATTAATTTAGAGTTCTAGATAAATCACTGGGTCTCTGTTACCTAATTTGTAAAACAAGAGCTAGGCTGCGTGACATGTTATGGTTCTCCCTAGATTTAAAATGCTGTAATTTAGATTGAGTCTTTATTGATGCAGATGTGACCATCAAGGAAAAAATGTGAAGTGAAAAAATAACCTCAGAGTTTTGTGATCAGTTCTGTGATGCAAAGCTAATGTGATATGTGCTAATGGACGAACATTAAGTAATGTAAAAAACGTCAAAATGGTGAAACTAAGTGTGTGTAACATCTGCCTTTAATAATGGGAATCGGTGAATAAAATGGTATAGAATGTACTGATGTGTGGTTTTTTTTTTTTTTTTGAAGAAAATTTCCAACTGAAGGAAATGACTAAGAGTGTGACTAAGAGTGAATAGCAAAAAGATTTTTTTTTCCTACCAAAAGCAATCAGATGGCAACACTTGGTAACAACAAAAAAAAACATGATAGCTAATTCATCAAATGCTATGAAACTTAGCACGTTTGCCACTATTTTATTTCACTTATGTGAAGTCTGACCTGATTTATTGATTTATTCATTCATTCATTTATTCATTCATTATTTATTTAGTGAGTCAGCGTCTCACTCCGTCGCCCAGGCTGGAGTGCAGTGGCACACTCACAGCTACCGCAGCCTCGACCTGCTGGGCTCAGGCGATCCTCCCACCTTAGCCTTCCAAGTAGCCAGAACTACAGGTGCTCGCTACCGTGCTGACCTGATTTATACAGCGATTTTCAATTGTTTTTCTATTAGATTGAGAATTCTTTGAGAATGAGAACATATTTTACTCTTCATCATTACAACACCAGACACTGTGGTATTTCCAAAAGGGCTGCTGCTCAAAAATTTTACATAAGTTTAATATTATGTGTCCCTCAAAACACTTTGAGGTTCATTACTTACTAATTGTGGTAAAAAACTTGGAAGAAAACACATGAAATTCTATAAGTCAGAAAATCTAAACTTCCCTATAAGATCTCCTCATTGCATCTAAGTGTATAGGAGGCAGATTGCAGCTTCCAAGAGCATCCTTTAAAAGAGAATGTCCACTTTGCTTCTTATGACTGAAACTAGAGCAGCTTAGACAAGGGACCTTGAGAAAAGAGACTATAAAAACAAAACAAAACAAAAAAATTCAGAGATGACACTCAGGTGCCTGAAAATTCTATGAAACCAAATTGAATTGCCTACCTCTGTCTTTAATAAACAAGAACAAAAAAGTTCTTTCTTAAGGTATTAAATCTTTGTGTCTTCAAAATTCACAGTTACAATTTTCCTTATTGAAATTCCAAGTGCACAACGTATTTAAAGTCAAGGAAAACTTAACAAACTGGAGAGAGTGAAAAACTCTACAGAGTAGCTCAAGGAATATGCAGAGATCAGGTATCTTGAGTTGATTGAAAGTTTTGCTAAGAAATTTGCACTTTATCTTAGCCTTGGTGAGAACCATAGCCAGGGTAAAAATCAACTGAACTGGCAGAGTAAACTGTGTGAGTAAATTTAGAGAATGTAAATGGCACAACTTTGGGAAAGTCTCACTTTGAATGGACTTGGAGAGGACAAAATGAGTTTGACCTGGATTTCCCAAATAATCAACCAATGAGAATGTGGAATTACAATATCGGTCAATAAGAGGAAGAAGGTGAGAAAGGACATAGAATAGACAGATAGAAATAGTTTCACCATGGTCTTGTAATGGAATTTAGGGAAAGTTGGAACCATATCCCATATCTTATTCCCAAAGCAGATGAGATTTTGAACACTGAATAGCAACCACTTAATAGGTTTGTCTGCGGGGAAAGTGATTTCTTGGCGCAAAGCCAGGATTACATTATGCCCATCTGAGAAGATGCTGAAAATGCATGGGGATTTTATTTTAACTAATATTGGGTATACCAACGAGCAGATTTGGGAAGGGCTGGAAGGAAGGGAGATTAGATCAGGGAATAGTGAATAGAAGAGGGCAATGAGTGTAAGAAACCAATTACTATAAGGTGTGATAATTTCTAGAGTATTCAAGGATTTCAAAAATTTTAATATGGCAAAATGATCTGAATTTCAAAAATAGAAATCCTCAGCAGGTTAAGGCTTGATTGATTTGACTTCAGAAGGGAGTTAGAAATATGCTGAGATCTCTGGTGGATGAATTGGGGGCATTGACTAGTTCTGAAAGCCCCCAACCAGGAATGGATATAGACTTTTCCTAGGTTAGCTGATAATTTAGTAAACCATATGTTTGCCTCTTTAACAAGTAGTTCAGCAAATTTGAGAAGAAACACTGCAAATCTTATCACTATGAGAAGACCAAATACTTAAATTCACTAATTCCTGAGTTATCCGCAGATAAGATTTTTCAAATTATAGTCATCTTTCTTTTGTTATTTGTTAGCCTCAATTATATATATATACATATACCTCGTGAAATTTTAAGTGGTACTCTTTTTTGGTAAATAAATGCATATAGGATACATGGTGTTTATAATACAAAGAGCAATGAGATATACAGTTCTTGCCAATAATTATGCAGTTTTTAAAATAATCTCTTTTTTTGTAATGCATTCTGAAGTTGATTGTTGTTGTATTGGTTCTTTTGCCAAGTTTTTTAAATTTCTGGGAGAGAATATTTGTTTTTTATTTGCTTATTTGAACATAAAATGAAATGTTTTTATGAGGACTCAAGAAGTTTGTTCATATTCGTGAAATGCTTTATCACAGTGATAGAGTTTATGTGTCAGAATCTCAGTGAAATTTATCTTGAGTTTTCACATGCATGGAGATGTGAAGATTATTTCTTTTAACATTAATCATAAAATATTTGTGCACAATATACAATTCATATAATTTCAATTGCTTATGGAAAAATACAAATGAAGAACAGAACAGACATCATAATTCTTTATCTGTAACCTAAGAAAAGAAAAAGAAAAACATACACTATTTTATTTTAGACTTTTTCCAATTCTATGCTCTTCAGAGGGTACTAAAACTACCTCCTCACAGCATAGTGATTTCCTACATAGTAGTAGAAGGTAAAATAATTACCTAGAGTGTTTGTAAAAGAATAGGAAAATATAATTTCTGATTAAAGGACATAAAATCAACCAGAAGTATAAATTAACCAATATTTCAGAGAAGTACAAGCATGCACTATACATGCATAGCTATCCATTCTGTTACTTGAAGATAGAACATAACACAAGAATTAAGCAAAGTGTGCATTTGTCACATGTGGGCCTTTTGAAAGTTGATTTTTCAGCCAGGTGTCATTTACCCCAATATAGAGTAAGTTTTATCCTCTCCTAATGTATGAGCAAATTTTGTCAGAGTAGAGTATATTTTAAAGAGCTAAGTACCACCACTCAGACTTTTCTTCGACCATTCTTCTAAAAAAAGACAGCAAGCTAGAATTCAGAGAAGTTTTGTAGACATTGATATTGTAGCATAATAAAGACTAAACAGAACGTCATCTTTTGTTCTGGAATAAATGTTTAGTATGGAGTGTGACTGTTTTGATTTATTCTCATTCATTTCATCTTTCATATCAATCAGAAGTTAACTAAATCAGAGAAGAGCATCTGCTGTCTTATTTTCTTCCAGAAAATCAGTTTTTAAAAAGGCATGCTCTTTTCAACATCTCTTTAGTTGTCATGTTCTATATTTGCTCTAATAAAGCATGTATCCCTTAGATCTTCAACTAATACTTTTATTGAAATGTAACAGGTATTTTCATTGTATTCATTCTCTTTATTACATGCTGGCACAATTGCTATTGTTATTTGTGTGATTATAATAGCCATTTATATATTATGCTATAATAGCATATTTTAAACATATTTGTGGTCATGTTTTAATAATAAAACTATTTTTGAAGTCCAATTTGAATATTTGTTGGATAACATGCATGTGGAATTTATTCTCTTCTTGATATAGGAATAGCCAACTTCATTTCTACCATTTCTTATTTTAACAAAGTATTTCAAGTTATTTGGCACTTACCTGAATTTATATAATTATACCTGTTTAAATGTGTAGGTTTTCATTGTATTCAATATAAAATTTTTCTGTTTTTTAAACATTATAACATAGCAACCACAAAAAAATTTAAAGTCCATTGGATTACGATTAGTTTTTATGATTACATAATCTCTTTCTGTAGGAATGTGCTTTTTTTTTCTTTACACGAAACAAAGTATCCCAAATAAAATAATTTATCTAGTCATTGTATGTTAAGTTAAAAGAATTTGGTATAAAAGAGGTCAGGATACCTAGCATAATCCATCATAAAATTTTAGAAAGCTTTCCAACTTTTATACTGACTATTACCTTCATTAAATGTAAACATCAAAATCAAGTATGCAGTCAATATAATAGAGCAAAAACCTTCACAGAATAGAACCAAGACATGTTAATTTTATACTATTCATCAAAACAAGCTTTTAATGCTCATTTAGTAGTAGTCCAAATAGTGTGTCATATTAGCATATGTAACTCTATTTCCACAACATAAAATAAATGTAAAAATTCTGATTGCAAAAACAATAAAGGAGGAACCACACATTTAAAAATGTCCAAAATGCACAAGAAAGAGCATATAATATAGAAGAACGCAATATCTGGAGCTTGCAGGGTACAAGGTCTGATTAATTAAAAAAATAAGGAATCAAGCAGCATAGAAAAATAACCCTGGAGTTTAAGAAGAGAAAGATAGATCATGTCTTAATTATGAAGAAGAAGAAGAAGAGGAGGAGTAGGAGGAGGAGGAGGAGTAGGAGGAATAGTTTGGAAACAATCAAAATAAAGTAAGCAAGTTAGGGAAGACTGAAGGCAGGTAAACTAATAGAAAAATACCAGGGAAGTTGATGTGAACAATGACAAGTTAAAACTCTAAAAATTATTAGAAGTGGCATCCTTAGAGAGAAAAATATTTTACAGGCTGAAACTGAATAGTTAAATGGAATCTCTGGAGGGAAAGACTTTTGTCTCCTAATGTAGTAGCATATTTCATCAAAGTAGAGTTTATTTTAAAGAGCATAATACTATTAATCTGACTCTCCTTGAACAGATATTAAAGCATGTATTCAACTTACAGATAACATGCATATTATAAAACAATTTATGTAATTAGCTAAGAATTTCAATTTTCTTTTTAAAAATCATGTTTTAAGATAATGATGCTTGCAACATATTATTGAAATAGCTTAGAAAAATCTAAACAGCATCCAATGAAATATGTCCACCGGAAAAAAAATGTACTGTAGTCATGTTATGTGTATCAGTCAGGGTTCTCAGGAGAAACAAAATCAGTAGAATCTATATCATTTTACACACACACACACACACACACACACACACACACACACACACACACACAAAGGAGGTTTATTATGGGAATTGGCCCACAAGGTTATGGAAACCAATGTCTGATGATCTGCCATCAGTAAACTGAAGAACCAGAAAAGCAAATGATATAATTCAGTCTGTGTCTGGAGTCTAAGTCTAAAGACCTGAAAATAAGAGGCCTGTGTAGTAAATTCTGGTCTGAGTCTAAAACCCAAGAATCAGGCGCACCGGTGTCTGAAAGCAGGGAAAGATGGATGTCCCAGCTCAAGCAAAGAGAGTAAATTTATCATTCATTCCCCTGCCTTTTATTTCTGCTTGAGTCCTGAGAAAAATGAGATGATGCCCACCCACATCAATGAGGGTAATCTTTACTCAGTCTACTCATCTATATATTAATCTTTTCTAGAAACACCTTTATAGGCACAACCAGAAAAAAAAAATTCAATCAGCTATCTGGGTATCCCTTAGTTCAGTCAAACTGACACACAAAATGAACTGTAATACTGTAGAAGTAGGTTGAGCCCCTCCACAGAAATTTTGCTTGAATGTTGAAACAGACAATGCCACATATAGCCACAAAGATGTGGCTCATATAATGATACTCATATAATGATACTTTCTGAGGAAAGCAACACAAGCTCCCAAGCAGGTTCAAAAATGACTTGAGAGGGAAAGTGAGGACAACTGGCTTTGAGATTTTTATGGTGATTTGGGAATGAGCTTAGTGCTTGCAAGATTTGCATGGTTTGAACTTCCCATAGTCGCCAAATGAGCAATCACCTAGGCTTTCTTATAGACTAGGCAAGGAATGAAATAAGAGGAAAAAGATGGGTGGGACTTGTAGGTTGTTAGCAGTCACACATCACAAATGAAGCCTGCTTCTTTATTATAGAAAATCACACTGTCAACAGAAAGTATATGGAAATAAGTTTAATACTAAAGTTTGATCAGTATCTTAGACCTAATCTGAAATGTTTTATTACTTCTTAAATATACATGTTATTCTTTTGGGAAAATTTAACAATTAGAATATAAGTGATTTTTTTTAATTAACACATTTTCTTTTCTAGTATAACCTTGGGGATAAAATACTCTCATTAACTATAACTTACTCAGCTTGTAATTTGCAAATGCGATGGTGAACCATAATAACAAAAAGATATCAGTCTTTTCAAGGTGGTGATTTTTTAAAAATACATGCCCTAAATCATGTATGTCCTAAAAAGGATTATAAATTTTCCCTGTAGAGAAATTTTACATTTTCAACCTCCCCTTAGGGTTTGAGAATAATTGCCATCCAAGAATACAAAGTCATCATCTAATAACACCCTAGATTGGCTCATTACATGAAGATCATACCTTTAGTAATCTATTTTCTTTCTCTGTGGAAGCTACGTGAGTTCTACAATTATCGAAAATGAGTGCCACACAAAGATTTCTAATATTTTGTTTGGTTGCTTCTGGATTCTCCAACCGAAGGAAAGCAAAGAATGTATGTTTTAGATTCATATGGATCTACTTCTCCTTTTGCTATTTTCTGTGGATCTGAGCACAATTCTCACAAGTCTGAAACTCTCAAAGGCAACCTGTGTGGCTGTTAGGGAGACATTGCTTTGAAACCTGTAATAATGGAGTATAATTTGGTGTTCGTTTTTCTTTTCTTAGATGCATAGGGCCTTGCTGTGGCTAGACATATCTTGCATGGGTACTGACTTATGTTGAAGGACTGTTGACCAACTAGCACTTGGAAATACATTCATTGTCTGAATGCCCTGTTAAAGTCATCTTGCTTATCCTTGAAAACCCTATGT
Source organism: Carlito syrichta (assembly GCF_000164805.1). Classification (NCBI taxonomy): domain Eukaryota; kingdom Metazoa; phylum Chordata; class Mammalia; order Primates; family Tarsiidae; genus Carlito; species Carlito syrichta. Next base: position 60,855 of record NW_007250902.1, on the reverse strand, counting down.
ACAGCAACCTTCATGTTTCCCTTAACCCGCATGTTGCTGCTTACTGTATTCTTCCTAAAAACTTTGCAGTACAAACTCTTGATGAGATTAAAACCCGCTGCGTGTTTTTTTAAACACCTACACTTGGTCTCAGCAATTCACTCACGTGAAAGCTCGTCCTGCTTCCCAGCAACCTTGTAACTCAGCCCAAGGGACAGAGATGTTACTTTTCCTTTTCTCTGCTCTTTGCTGCCCTCACCTGACTGATACTATCCTATTAAACATTTTGTAAAGAGTACAGATGGGTTAAGGGGTGTATATTCTAAGAATTTTAAATTTTGTGTATTTTAAAGGAATAAAGCAAGAAATATACATAGACTAAGAAAAGGCAGCAAGAAATAAATAAATACTACTCATAAATTACCACTAATAAATGCTGATAAAATTCTAAGAAAATAACTCTGCCCTAATTAGTACCAATCCTTTGAGACCTCAGTATTGTAATTTCAAAAATTGTGCTTGTAGAATTTATTACCTTCAGGTATATATTGGAGTATATTTTTCTGTGTTATCTTTATTGATATTTTAGGAGTACAGTTAAATATTTTAAATAGTCTATATTGAAAAAGAAAAAAATTACTAATAATCTCTATCCCCAAAGCTATTCATATTTTTAGGGTCTTCTCTAATCATAAACATACAAATATTCATATGTTTATATGTATATACAAAAGTTTCATATAAAATATTAAATATAAAATGCCATATTACATATAAAATATTATATACATGTATAAGTATATATTACTATATTACATACTTTTAAAAATTAGGAGTATCGATTGAAATTTTATTCCCATGCATTTTTGCCTGCGTTCAGGTCACTTGTATTTTGCATAGATTTAGAGTCAAGTCATCAATTACTCCAGCTTGCATATAAATGCATAACTTATTCTAGATAGCTAGAATTTCACAATCTTGTTTCATCTATACTAGAATGTTAAGGACACATAGGTTGGGGAATTACTAAATTGTGAATATCAAATGCCTTTCTTAATTAAAAGGCTTGCCATCTCTCTTAAGGAGAAAAATGAAAATAAAGCTCCTGGTAGAACTCCCTAGAAGAGTACTAATTAGCCCTTTCACAGATTTGCTGGTTGCTTCCATGACTAACTTCCATGATTATTTAAAAGCAGATTAAGATAATTCTAACATGGCTCAATATTTCACCACCGCAAATACACATCGGTATAAAACATATTATCCAATATAAAACAGTTGACATTTTGTAATTTTCTTTTTTTTTGTACTCTTCAAAATATGTCATCATTTTACTTTCACTAAGACACTATTATATTTGAATTGGAACATGAAAATATATCTACTGGCAAACTAGCATAAGAAGAAAAAAAATAAAGAATACTAGAGCTGTCAATGCCTGTCAATCAGACAGGGAGATTCTGGACCATAATTTGGCCCTTTGATTCCTACACAGATCATGGCTTTATACCACTGGTTTCAACAAAACGTGTTTGAAGTTCATAGTGTTGGCAGATGCCCCCACTCAGGTGGTTGTGTTACCCAAGTGGAAAATCCTCAGTCTGTGCAAAATTAGAAAACACATTATGACATATTTTACTGCCCAGGATTAGTCTGAAGTTGCCAATATATTATTAGCAAGGAATGATACATGCCAACAACTACAAAAGTCCGATTGTCAAGTCAAGCGCCCGCATCTGTTCACCTGAAGCAAGGATTCCTGCCTCTCCAATTATTCACAGAAACTTGACCAAGCTCCATTTGACACACTGAAAATGATCGCTGGCTTTCATCTCTCTCCCCTGCAGCAGACAGTTCCTGGTATGGCACGGGTTCTTTAGATTTAACCCACATCACACGAAATGGAGTACCTTGTCAAACACGAGTTAAGGAGAATGAGAGCTATGATGAGAAAGAAGGAAAACCAAACAATTGTCAGAACTTTCTGCAGAATCCTCCAGCATTTAATTGGTTCACAACTTGTTTTTTACTATAAATAAGAAAACATTTCAGAGTAAAACAATAGAGTAGAAAAGCATTGACTAAGCTGATGGCTTGATCCTCTCTTCTCTCCATCTATATTTTATCTAGCGAAAAAGGGAGGAATAGCCACAAAACAACTTGAAATATAACTGCAATTATAATTTCTCTGCCTATATCTGCAAAGATTAAGAATTCTTTTAGAACTCGGTGGCCATCTTTGGCTTGATAGTATATACTACTTCTTGTTGTTTTAGTATAGGAGAAATATCTCCTGACTAAAGCATTTGATACTGCAATTTAGACCATTTTCGTTCCATTTCATTGGAGGAGGGGAATACTTGCAACTTCCAGTTTTCAGTAAGAGCTATATGAAGAAAATTCTCTTGCTCACAATGTATTTTATTTTCATTTATTCACTTACTTTTTGAGTTGGGGTCTCACTCTGTCGCCCTGGTGAGAGTTCAGGAGTTAAAGCACCTCTCACCACAGCCTCCGCCTCCTGGGCCCCGGCGATCCTTATGCCTCAGCCTCCAGAGTAGTTGGGACCACAGATGCATGCCACCAAGTCTGGCTAATTTTTTTATTATTTGTAGAGAAGAGGTCTCACTATCTTTCCCAGGCTGGTCTCGAACTCCTGAACTCCAAGTGATTCTCCCATCTCAGCCTCCCAAAAGTCTGGGATTACAGGAGTGAGGCACCGTGCCCAGCTCAATTTATTTTTAAAAACTTTGAAATGCACTTTCAATTACTCTGGTCGTCAATAAACTGATTCATTAGAAAACTATTATCTAGAGATAAAGATACTTTGTTAATGTTACACAATTTGATGGTAGGCGAGGCTCAGTTGTCAGGTCTGATCTTTTTTTTTTTTTTTTTTTTTTTGAGTTGGAGTCTCACTCTGTCGCCCAGATCGGAGTGCAGTGGCCGCTTCCGGCCACCGCAGCCTCGACCTGCTGGGCTCCGAAGATCCTTCCGCCTCAGCCTTCCAAGTAGCTGGAATTACAGGCATGTGCTACCACGCCCGGCTGATTTTTTGATTTATTGTAGAGATGAGGTCTCGCTGCTCAGGCGGGTCTCGAACTTTTTTTAGTATAATGTGCATCTTGCAAGTAAGAGAATGCCTGTGTCAAATATATAAACAATCTTTAAATACTTGTTACTTTTATGTATCTTTAAGTTATCTATTTTGTGGGAATTAAAGCAAACACATCATACTGAAGGTATTTTTAACAGATTAATCAATCTCATATTTAGGATTCAATTTTGTGAGCTATAAATGTAAAACTACAACAAATGCAAGCATACTATGCATAATACAAAGATTAACATTAAAATGGATGCAAGATATCTTTCTAATGCACTAAGGAGCTATTGTATTAAAAATGTGAAAATAAAATAAGCAGCATTAAATGCTCCACAAAAAAGCTGTTCTCCAGTCAAGTTAGAGGAAATGTCCTAATACCCCCAAAACTCTTTCTTTCAACATTTGCCGTAATATTAAAAAAAAAAAATCATCCATCTCTCTATATCTGTCAATTAGCATGGAAATTAAAGAACAAAGAAGAGTGCAGCTGACTAGGACCGTCATCGATTGATTCTCTTTCAAACTGAGAGAAAATATGTTTGCATTAAAATCTATTTTACTCTGTTTAAAAACCTAGTTAAGTTTTCTTTTTAAGTGTTGATCAAATTGTTTGCCTTAGAAGAGACACAGGCCCTTTGAGAAAATGATTTCTCAAATAGGCTCAGAATTTTGTATCTCAAACCTGTTCTGAAACAGACTGAGAAAATTCTCATTGATATTGAAACAATTAAATTCAAATTTCAGTTCTCGATAGACCTAGCTAAGGGAAATCAAAAGGAAAGGGGGAAGCTTGGGTTAAGTTACTAGAGTTGCTGTGAAACTTTGTTCAGACAAACGGATCAGAACAAAACAGGAAGGACATGGGATTTCACACGTGGTTATTCTGTTATTCCTCTCACCATTTTTTTTCAATGATCGCTGTTTGTTAGAAAATGATGCAATGCAGGAAGACAAAATTTCAAAAGCATAGCAAGAAAATTCCTTTTACGGGAAAGAATTTTTAAAATCTTTCATGGAAAAAGATCTGTTGTAATTGGAAAACCACTGTCTTGTTTATTGCTGCCTTAAAACACACATGCAAAACGTAATCACTTAATACAGTAAGACTACTATTTCTCACAAATATGTATGTTGACTATGTGATTGTGTGGTACTGTCTGTGTTCACTCATGTGACTGGTTCAACTGGCTTATTGTCAGCAAGCTGGCTTAAAAGGGAAGGCTGAGATAACATTCCCTCTCTTTTATTATTATTATTTTTAATATTTTCATTTTGCATTGGAACCCAGAAATTATGTAGCTGACTCTACAGGCAAGGGAAGAGCAGAAAAGCTAATCTTGGTATAAAGTGAGAGAAGATCTGAGCAGGGTCCTAGCATAAGATGTGCAAAATAATTTGGATTCTAAATACAAGAACTGCATGACACCATTTCAACCAAGGATGGACCCCATATATGATGGTAGTGCCATAAGATTATAATGCCATATTTTCACTGGACCTTTCAATGTTGAGGTACACAAATGCTTACTATTGTCTTACAATATTCAGAACAGTAACAAGATGTGAAAATTTGTAGCCTAAGACCGATAGTCTATACCATACAGGTGTGTAGGAGGCTAGACCACTTAAGTACACACTAAACGGCTGGCAAAACAACAAAATCACATCTCAACACATTTCTCAGAGCATATGAGCATTGCTAGGCAATGCATGGACTATAAGGTCAAGAGGAACTTTTGATGAAATGTACACAGGATTTGAGAGAAAGGCAAAAGTCTTAGGTTGCAAGTTTTAATGCTTTTCAGATTTACTTTTGCCCTCAAGGTGAATGATATACATGTGGAGATTCAAATAAGGAATGTATTTAGTATCATAACCAAAGTTCATTAAAACTGTTGATAACTGACCGGGTGTGGTGGCACAATCCTATAATCCCAGCACTTTGGGAGGCTGAGGTGAGCATACTGCCTGAGCCCAGGCGTTCCAGACCAGCCTGGGTAACTTGGGGAGACCTCAACTCTAAAATAAATAAAAAAATAAGCTGGGTGCGGTAGCTCACACCTGTAGTTCTAGCTCTTGGAAGGCTGAGGTGGAAGGGTCACCGGGGCCTGGCAGGTTGAGGCTACAGTGACCATGAGCATGCCACTGCCCTCCAGCCTGGGTGACAGAGTGAGACTCCAACTCAAAACAAACAAACAAAAATGGAACTGTTGATAACTAATGCAAATATGCTAGCATTGTGACTACTGAGATATCACATGGTCTTTGCATACCTCCATTACCTCAACTATGATTTTGTTGAAAGACTGAAAATAATTATTTCTTTGGCATAATACCCCAAATATTAAAATTATTATTATTCTCTTAACTCTATTGTGTTATGACAACATATGTTTTTAACCTCGCTACAAATGCATGTGAAGTATTAAGGTTCTTTTCACTTACAACCATTGCATGTTTTGTATGCAATAGCACAGTAACAGGAACTGTTCTTTTTCCCAAATCACTTCTTTATTAGCTTTCATCTTTACCCCATCTATCCTTGTATTATTCTGATGGGAAGACAAATCAACCAGTGGTCAGTATATATTATTTATTTAGCACTGGTCTAGTTGTTATGGAGACAGGAAGTTAAGTCTAAGTTTCCCAGTACAATGAGTACTGATTTCTCACATTCTAACTTCAGTTATCTGGAAAAAATAAAAATAAAAAGGACCATTACATTAAAAAGCACATCTTTTCCTTTTTAGCAGCCTATGTGCCATGCCCCACATTCACGGGTGTAATGTGGTGGCCCCAAATCTTAGATGCCTGGATTGTAATGTTTATCTGCTCCAAAAATGTCACACAGATGTCCAGCAGGGAGAGACACTGGTTTATTACACTTACGGGAGGGTGACAGAGGGTGGCAGGTTGCTGATGAAAGAACCTGCACCTGGAGAAGGCACAGCAAAGAATTTTATATTCAAGTAAGTTCGTTATTCAAATTCCGGTGTTTACCATCACATTAAGAGTAACTACTACATTGTCTTTGAGTTGCTTGCATCCAGTGACTACCTTAACCCTGGGTCTTGTTACAGGAGATTATGCATCTCCTGTGGAGACCAGCCTTGGCCCAGGCCTGCTTCCCGGGGAAGGAGCACAAAGCAGCCAGATAGGAGGGAAAGAAGCAATGGAGGACAATTATCTTGCAACTGGATTTTGAATTTTCTCTCTTTGGCCGATCCTCTTACTGGCTAATTCCTGATGACCTCTGGCTCAAGAGAAAAAAAGGGAGTTTTAATCTAGTTTTAATCTTTCCCCCATAGAAAGAAAACAATTGACTCAAAAATATGTTTTTATATGATGAAGTTTATTTGACAGTCTAATAGAAACTTCACATTCAGTTTTTAATTATAGTAGAATTATTGGATTCTTAATAAGTAATTCCTCCATAATTATCTGTGGGACATTTATTTCAAGCAGGATCAAATGTTATCACTTTAAAAAAATTTTTTCCTTTATTTAAATTTTTAAATCCTAATTTGGCCTTTCTTTAACTCTTGAGATCAGGCAGATGACCAGCGGGGATGAGAACAAAGGAGAATGTTCAACTATTTTGGAGACTCTTCTGCAATCGTGATATAATTCATTATGGAATCTGACCAAGACTGCCTTAAGTTTTGCCTCAGCTTGACTAAAGTTGAAACAGGTTTCTTCCTGACTATCGACCCCAACTTCACTTTTTCTAAGAGCATTTACTTTAGAAAACTTGCGATTGTAAATTCTTTCTTTGTCCCTTTGAGATGTAAATCTTCTCCCAGCCTCTGGCCAATTTCACAATCCAAAAATGTCATTTTTTTAAGGACCTGGAAGCCATCCCTTTGAAACAGAATCATTAAGAAAAATAGTGCCTCAGTCTCCCAGTCTCCAGGGAAGGCTGACAGCCTAGCTATGATGAGCCCAATTAGCCAACAGAGATGGCTTTATCACGTGGGCCAGTCCCACCCCCACTCTTATCTTCCAGTACTTTTCTAAGACCTCTTCCCAGCAGCTAAAAACTCTCCCACCTTTTATGTCAGTGGAACTGAGTTGTCATGACCCCAACTGCCATAGTTTTTAATAAAGACTTCTCTATCTGTTCAACTTTCCCGATATAATTTTTCTTTGTCACGACTCAAGGACCACCCAAACAAGATTAGAAACAGAATGAAAATAGCTACAGTGTCATCTGATGGGGCATCTCTAGGCAATGAGGAGACCAGTCTCACTAAAAAATGTTAGAACAAGTCACATGAACGTTTGAATTTACAAGAAGTCATAGTAGTGAGAAAAAGCTTTTGATGGCTTAGAAATTTTTAAAAAAATCATACAGTACTTATGGCAAGAAATGAGTTTATGACTTCCTCATTCATATTTGATGGTGTGACATTTGAAACTTCTGCAACGATTTGAATATGATCTGAAAATAATGTCAAAAATGACAATCCCTTGTTAGTCAGTTTCCCAAGAAATAACAAAACAGTTGAGTCTATATTCTATAAAGAATTTAGAAAGTCATCATGAGATTTAGAAATGTCACAAAGACACTAGAATGCAAGCTCATTAGAATGGGGACCCATCAGTCTTAAAAATGAATTGAAATAAATTAATGAATATCAACTAAAGGAAGTAGGGAGACAAGCGGAATCAAGATGGCTAGACAGGCGAGCGTGCAATTAATTTAAGAGGTTTATTAGAGAATAAATTGGACAAATTTGAAGAGAAGAACTGCTTTAATACCTTCATATCAGATTTTAATTTTATTAAAGTGAAATAACAAATACAAGTCAAAAAGTCCACAAAACATGAATATACCATTTAATAAATGGTTACAGAAGAAACAGTTATTAACTACTCCTGACATGTACTTACATATTTTTTCAAAGTTGTCCATCCACGGTATTTCACATATTCTGACATACTTTTAAGCAAATGGGTGATTCTTAAGTACCTGTTAAACTGCAAGTTTATATTAAATTATGCATTTTTGGAGAATCGAAAGATAGAATAATGAATTGACATTATAAATCTAATTCAGTTAAATGCATACAGTGGTGTCAATTAATTTCACACACTTTTCATTGATACAACTATCTAAAACTGATTCCTTTTAAGGTAATACATTTCATTAGGCAGCATTTTTGTTGAAAAGCCTATTTGTTTAATATATTGTACATTAGCATTTTGATATGCAAAACTTTACATTTGACACATATAGATTTAAATATAAATTTAACAGAAATTTCTCTCTCAATTCTGGATAGCTCAAGAAAAGTCTACTATCTAAAATTAACAGGAAACTTTTAAATATTATCAAAAGACTAATTTGCATTAGTTACACTGACATTGTGGAAGATATATTGCACTCAAATGGTATTCTTTGATATAATCGGTACTGAGGTTATTAAGTATAAAAGTGAGAGACACCTAAAGATAAGATGAGTTAAATTTCTTTTAAATAGTCAAAAGAAAGTTTATTTTAAAATATTTGCCCAAAAGTTCGTGAGCATAACACAGTTGAACGATATCAAGATACTGCCATCATTCTTTATAATACAGGCATTTATCTACAATTGTCAAGCATAAAAAAGTCAGTAATTTGTACCTGTCAAATAAAGGAAACTCTTGTGCTGTAGGATAAGAAAGATCAATACATTGAATCAGATATCTATTGTTTCCTGAGATGTGTCCCGGTGTAATGCCATTATAGTACATTTAAAACCCTTCAGAGTTCTTCATTTCTACACCCCCAGATGTATTTGAACAAAAATGTCTCTGGTAATTGTTAGAAGACTGAACTGAGAGGAAAGGTCATTTTTTTCCGGCTTGTATCTTTTTTTCTGCTCTTTTAATACCTTTAAATAAGGCATATATTTCAAATAATTAAAGGGGGATTCGTTCTATAACTCCCAGGGTGACAATGGAAATGACATTTACTCATCTACTTCCCATGAATCAAGTGGAAAACATCACGCATATACCAAGAGATTACATATTTAATGAACATGCACTCAGTGTCATAAGCGTTAGTGGAAGGATTTCCCTTCTTGGGGAACTAGCAAGGTGGAAAGTCCCCTTAGTAACCTGATGCAAGCCTTCTGTGCTAGGATTCCCCATGACCCCTGGGGCTTCTGTGGAAAACACTCGCTGGGGAAGGCAAGGAGTCAGCTGCACACATTAAAGATGGAAAAATATGGAAACTGTTTTCCAGCTGCAGTGCTCAAGGAAAAATGCTTGCTTGTTTCCTATGTTTTGACCACATTGAAGGCCTCTGAATCATTGCTAATAGTATATAATAATTCCCCAATCCAGCAATCATACGGAATGCTCCCAGACTTTAGTTTGATGTATTTTATGAAGTCAGTTTGAGAGTTTCTACAAATATTAATGTGACCAGAAGGACCTCTGGAAACGTATTAAATTATTGTTTTTCTGTTCTATAAAAGATCACCTGCGCACGGTGCATAGATTAAGGAAATACTATATAAAAGGCACAGGGTTGTTATGCCCCACATATTTCATTCCTGCCTGTATGAGAAGTGTCTTTTGCTGGAAAATCTGTTACAGCATAATGCATAACTGTGAGGGGGAAGGAGCGCTGAGATACATTTATTTCTCCGCCACTCAACTGGAACCATCATGAGAAAGCTAGGGGTCTTAACCTCACACGCCGTATAAATGATAAATGTACCATAATGCTTCCCTCTCATGTTTTTGGCATCCCGTGGTTTTGATATATATATTGGGTTATAGGACCCATATCTTAAGATCACTGCCAAGTTGCCTGGTACGGTACTTTCATATTTTATGATTTATTGAACTATGATCTTAAATTTGTTCAGCACATCAACATGTTAAGTGCAGAGGCCAGAATTATTGTCTGTTACATTTCACTGAACTGTGTATCTTTTCAGAATGACTTCAAGTACATAGGCACAAAAAAAAAGTTCTGGCTTTAAATCTGCGCTCATCAGAGAAAACAAAACAATTAAAATTAAATTATATCCCCAGTGCCTTAAAAGTAAGGTGATGATTAAAAATAGCTGTTTGTGAGGCAAAAGGATATTGGGGAAATCTGTTTGTTGCACAGAGAGAACTTCAAAGGAATTCCTGCATGCTATATACCTGAAGAGATGTGTTTGAAAGAATCATTTTCAGTCTCTTTAGGGCGGCAAACAAAAGCTATTATTAGAAGGGGTTAAAGTAACAGGTGCCTGGGTACATGGAGGATTAGCCCAGAGTTCAAACATATTTAGTTAATTTTTTTCCCTCTCATCCTGAATGTTTTGTGGTTTAAGTTTATGCACAGTCAGTAAAAACACAGTGACTGCAAATAATGCAGACAGTCTACATTTATTCTACTAGTTAACTTGTATTTCTGTGTATGTAGAACTTCATGTGTTATAACTTATGAAATTCCCTCTTGACTTTTGGTCTCTGTAACCAAAATGTGATGTCTGTATCCTTGGGAATAGCATTCACTTGAAAGAAACTATCAGAACTTCTATGGTTATTTTTATTTTTAATCTAGAAAATATACAGATTTGCTGTTGGATCCCTATTCAGAGTGTGTGTAGTTGAGATTATCCAGTGTTAATTGAATTAACGATTACAATTTGTCCAAAGGTCTTCACAGGCTTCAGGAAAGTAAACACAAATCAAATAAAGCAAAATGTTGCAAACACAAACAGGTATACAATGAAAAATCGCAAGCTGAATATTCTACTATTTCTAAGGTCCTGCTCTAAGGTCTTATATCAGTCATATCAAGAAGTAAAAATGTTGATCCGTGAATCATATTTGACAAGAACTCAGGCAAAGCATCTGCAAATATTATTATTTGAAATGTGAAACTATCTGTTTGCACTAGGGATGAAACTCACCCAAAGTGTCTTTTGTACACTTTCTATTCATGTAAAAATACATTTTCTACATTTGCTGACCTTCTTTATGACAGTGAATGGCTATCATTAATTTTTTTCAGTGAATCTTTAAACAAGAAAAAAACATTGTGTTTTGATCCTTCAAGATAAAGATGGTATTTTTCACCCTGAATGAAAAAAAAATACCTTTAGGAAGATATTGATTTTGTCCTTACACTGGTGTTATGTAGAATCTATCTGAACACATTTTAATTGTTGCCACAGACAAGAAAGTGTGTTAACATATTGTTATGAGTTGTTGGGTTGTATCCCTCAAATATATTGACGTCGTAACCCCAGTCCCTGTGACGGTTATCTGATTTGTAAATAAGATCTTTGCAGATGATCCGGTTGATAAGAGATCATTAGTGTTGGCTGCAATTCAATATGACTGTGTCTTTATTAAAAAGTAAAATTTGAACAAGAGATCAACACACACAGGAAAGATGATGTAAAGACACAGAGAGAACATCATCTACAAGTCAAGAACCACCTGAAGCTACCAGAAGCTGTAAAAGAGGCATGGAAGAGATTCTCCTTTTCAGCCTTCAAAAAGAAGCATCCCTGCTGACACCTTAATTTTGGATTTTCATCCTCCAGAACTATGAGACAATAAATTTTAGTTGTCTAAGTTACCCAGTTTCTGGTACATTTTTACCGTAGTCCTAAAAAATTAATACCCGTATAAAAAGTCATACTGTATACATTCTTAAAAAAATTGGAAAGAAAAATTTTTGTCATGTAGTTTCTTTGAAATAAAAATTGTGATGGATTTTGAACTCATTTACTTAATATATAAAAATATAATGCTTTTAAGCTAGTTTGCCAAAATAATTTACAGGAAAGACAGAAACTGAGGAGATGAATTAGAGCGAGAAACTTGTATAGAATTGCAAGATGAGAATCTGATTTCTGCATGTGCAGGCAATGATGCCTTTTTCCTATGTGGACTTGCATATTACAATGAAATAGTTTTAGTTTCTCAAATCCCAGCAAATATAACCAACAACTGAAATGATATCAAGTTAGCATGTTTGATGCTCTGAATCACAAGGGCTAAATTAAGATCCAGAGTTCTCACTAATATTAATATAACTCTTCTAAGCACTTTTGAAATGTTCTCATTTAATCATTTAAATAATTCTATGAAGTTGGTAATATTATTACTGCCTTTTTATAAAAGAGAGAATTAAGATACAGAGAGCATTGCAATGCAGGAAAGACCAAGCAGCACATAAGTGAAATTCCCACCCAGGCTGCCTCAAACATAACACCATTCTGTCCATCAGTAGAACAATGTGTTTAATTGATTCATTATATATGGAGATTATTAATAAACTATTTTAAATTATTTAAATTTCATCCTTTTAGTTTCTATTTAATGTATGTTTTATGATGTATGCAATACACCAGGGCAGAAGTATATGTAAATAACCCACACTGGGGAAGCTAGATATTAAACCAACTAAACCATTTGGGGCTGGTAAACGCAAATCTAATATAGCCTTTTAGTTGATGACATTTCCCCCACTTTTTTGTTTTTCTTCTATTCTTCAGTTTTTCTTTCTTATTCTTCTACGTTTCTACTTTGTTGTATTTTTTCAACTACCTAAGGGGGAAAATGCACTTGTATAAACATTTAAATATATTTACTACAATAATATAAACATGAACATCTTTATAAATATATAAGGTACAAATATGTAATGTTGATATTGCATGCAATCTATGATGCTAGTTTAATACATTAAAATATAATTAAGTAAGTTGTAATTTTATTATTTAAGGAATCAAATTCTTGGAGAGTCAGTGATATGCAGTGTTTTCACAGTAACATTTAAAGAGAATATTAAGTTCGTCTTTTTTCCCTTAGTATTTCAAAAGTATGTGGAGCAGTCATTCCTCATACTGTCTCTACTACTAAAGGCCATGCAGTTTTATTTTAATGTATCACTTTATTTATGTGCACATTTCACTCTACAAAATGCTCTATCTTGATGGGAAAACATTTTATGTTAAGTAGCACTCCCATAGTTAAGACTCTATTACAGAAAATCTTGCTAAATATGTAAACAAAAGTGTTTTTAAAACCTCAATTTTGTTTCTATTAGTTAGATGAAGAGAAGAAGGAGCAAAGAAGAGGTCTGCGGTCTATAACCTGTGGTATATATTAGATTTTTGTTAATAAATAGATTCTAAAAGCTCTATACTATTTCTTTTTGTATAAACTAGAAGGAAAGATTGTTCTTTATATAACCCAGTGACCTTATTGGAAATTAAGTAACCATTACTTTCCTAGAAAAATGACAGAAATCTTAAATATTTTGGATGATATTTTTCCTTCAGCTTCCTTCCTTTTGCTCAATCTTTCTTTCTCCTCGCTACGCTGTACTCCCCAACCCTGCACTACATTTAGAAATGAAGCTATTGCTTGATTTCAAAAGATACAAGAAGCCATATTATTTCTTGGCTTAGAAGGAAAGGAGAGAAGGATATTCCTTCTTGAGAATTTTCAGCTGTGATAACAGTTTCTACTGCTGTAACTTTAATCGGTCGCATAGCAGCTTCAGTGAAATGGGAATAGTTAATTAGAAAGGAGATAGCAACAAGTCCCGTAGGGTCTTTACACCTTAATTCCCTAGGCCTCTAATTTAGCTTCCAGAAATTTATTTTACTGCCAGTGAGCGCTCCCTATTGTCAGGCTACAAATATTCTGTGTCTACAATATTCACTGGTAACAAATGTTTTTTATATTATTTAGATTATTGAATATTGCTTTCAAATTCTACATGCTAAGGACTGGGTATTCCAGATCGGGCATTTAGATTTGTCAAAAATCTGGTTAATAGCCCTTGGCCAAGAGCAGAATCAGATTGAGAGAAACGGAGTTAATGTGAAGCATTACATGGAGTCAGAATAGACCTGTTCAATACATCTTCTTATGCTTTTGGAAAAAAAGTCTAGTAAGAAATCTGTGGCAATATTTGTCTTTTTATGACTAATTTCTGAAATCTTCACATAGCATCTACTTCAGATCACTTTAATTTAAGAGGTTATCTTCTTAGCATCTCCTAATTCTCCTTTTAACAATAGGTGACACTTCAAAAATACTAGATTATGTAATCATGTCTATGTATATCACTTTGTGTCTGTCTTTCTCAGTTTGAATGCAAGCTCAGAGAGGACAGAAATCTATCTTTGTTTTATTAATTACTTTATGCCAAGAGTCTGAAACAGGACCTAGCACGATAAGGTACTCAACGAATGCTCGAAGAATACATCAGAGCTTGCATAAAGACTTTCAGCACTCACTTTACATCAGTTACTGTTCTACATATTTAAAAATATCGATTTACTATATAATCAAAAACAAGTTGGAGGCAGGTATGATTATTACCCACACTTTACAAATACAGGAACCAAGGTTTGGTGGCTTGTGATCTGCTAAATGTTTATCAAGTATGTTGAAAAACAAACCAAAAAAAAAAAAAATCCTGATTTAATGTGTGCTAATTTCTAGGGTGCAAACACAGCTATTCACAACTGATTCAAGCAACAAACATGACACCAACTGGCTCACAAAATTCCAATAGTGCTTGCACTGCTCTATAAAAAGTTCTAAGTTAATTATCTAAGATTGCCTAGCTAGAAGGGATATAGCTAGGCTATAAAGTTAGAAAAACTGGCCATGCCTACTTGATCCAGAGTCCAGTGATAATTTTTGAGTAGCCTCAAGTTATAGTGATTAACAAAACACATATTTAATTATTTTTTCTAGTTGTTTTCCTCCAAAATGTCACTTAAAAAAAAACTAGTTGTCTTCCTGGTTACTGTAGGATTTTTATTTTAATTATCAATCTTTCATCAGGTTGCATTTGTCTGGAAACTATACTAATGTTGAATAACAAAGTCATTTTTTCTAGTTCTACATTTTTTCCTTTGTAAAAGATTGCTCTATTTAGCACTCATTTTTTGAGAATTGAGAGAACTATCTACTTTGAAGGGTGTATTGGATTCATCCATTTATAATTCCTCAGTACTTATTGCAGTAGAACCAAGTAGGCATTTGGAAATTAGAATCAAGAATAAATAACAGATATTCAAACCGAATCTCAAGGGTGAGAAGCTGGAGGACATCTGAATCATATTACCAGATGTTCAGCCTCTACTGTGAATTCAAAAACAAACCAAAAAAAAAAAAAGGTTAATTGAAATATTTTGAGGTCATCATACAGTTAAAAATTACAACTCGGGACTTAACCTCATAAGCAAATGCAACTCTGAAATTAAAGATGTATTAAACTTGAAACACTGAAACAAATGAAAATTATAAATACCTCAATTTTCCAGACTTACAATAGAATCTCACCTATAAAGGACAGGCTTCTTATTTTCTTCGAGTTTGCATGGCATATTCCCAATGTTTGGTATTTCAACTATAGGCACAATAACCAACCCAGGTATCAAAAATTCAATCATTCCATTTTAGTAAACTGTGGTTTCCTATAATCTGATGTATTAATGGTTAGACAGAGAGAGGGTTCAGTATTAAATCCATCTTTTTGAATGAGTTTCAGGTGGTTCTATTTCCAAAACTGTTGAAGCAAAGGCATTAATTATACATTTCCATTATGACACAGCCAACATCGGCAGTCACTAAGGCATAATTTCTTTAGGAGGCGATGCAGCGTGTTTCTGATCAAGTTTTGTTTCCCACAGGGAGGCATCAGTCTTAAATTACATAGCAAGCAGGCAAGAGAAAGGAAGCAAACAATAAGCACTTCCCGGGGAATAAGGATCGAGGTACCCTATTGAATAAATAAAATCGTCCATTTCTGTCAGTTATTGCCATTTACACACACTTACCCGCACACACATCACAGGCAAGGTCGTCAGGATAGGCATTAATTTTATTATATTTCCTTTTGCTATCTCGCTTCAGAGAGAAAATATTTACTTGACATTTTTTAAGAGCATTACATTTTCTTTCTTTCTTTAATCTGAAAAACTGAAGGTGGAGTGAGGTGATTACTACCTAATAAGGATTTTTAAAAAATTAAATACACAGTTGTTCATTAAAAATCTGTGAAACACCCAATTTATTTTGCCTTACTCAAAGCTATCATATACTTTACTTTATTAATTCACAACATATTATAGTAAAAAGTAGTTCTGTTAATACATCAGGCTAAAAAAAGGCACATAGAAGTGCAGGGTAAATTCTTAGAAGATAACATATGAGAAATCCTAGATTACCTTAGTAGGGCAATGAGTTTTTAGATGCTAAAAAATGACACAATCCAAGAAAAAAATAATTAATGACCTGGAATTTATGACATGTAATTAAGAACTTCTGCTCTATAAAATCCACTGCTAGTGAGAAGACAAGCTACATATTTGGAGAAAACATTCGAAAAAAACATAGATGATAAATGACAATGATCCACAATATGTAAAGGACTCTTAAAACTCAGCAAAAAGAACATGAAAAACCTAATTTACAAAATGGGCAAAAGATCAGAATTGTATTCTCATCACAGAAGACACATGGATTTCAAACAAGCATATTGTATATCATCAGGGAAAAACAAATTAAGACTACAATAAGTTACCATCATACACTATTAGAACGACTAAAACCCAAAACACTGACAATGGTCAATGTTGGCAAGGATATGGTGCTACAGGATCTCTCATTCCTTGCTGGGGACAAGGCAAAATGATACAGCCACTTTGAATGACAGTTTGACAGTTTCTTACAAAACTCTGACGAGCAGTTATATATCCTGGTATTTACCTAAATGAGTAAAAAACATATGTCCAAGGGAAAACCTGCACCTGGATGTTTATAGCAACTTTATCTGTAATTACCAAAACTTGGAAATCATCAAGATGCCTTTCAGTACGTGAGTGGATCAATAAACACTGGCACATGCAGACAATGGGATATTATTCAACACTTAAAAGAAAAGCACTATCAAACCAAGAAATGATATCGCGGAACCTTACATGCATATTACTTAGTAAAAGAAGCCAGTCTGAAACGCTATGCACGGCATGATTTCAAATGTATGCCTTTTGAATTCTTACCCTATCTCTAAAACATTTCTAAAATTTCCTTTCTGACACTCAGATTTGGGGACGAGTACACTTCTCTATAACCCCAGCAGTGCCAGTGCCACTAAATGTTTGCCTGTTATCTTTTTTTCCCCTCTTGTCCTTCATTGAAACTGTATTCTGTTGTGCAGATACCTGGATTGCCAAAACTTGGAAATCATCAAGATGCCTTTCAGTAGGTGAGTGGGTCTACCTGGAAGACCACAAGCCACCAAGCTACCTGAAAGACCACACCACAGGTGCCTAAAAGAGACTTGGTAGGATTGTGGGTATCAAGAACCTATACCCAGGTTCTTACAATGAACTAAAGAAGGACAGAAGATTTTGCCACTTTCCACATGAGGAGGCATAGTCAATTTCCCTTAGGTTGAATAGAAACTGTTCTTGATACTTTGACCAACAGCATGTAATCGACGTGATATTCTGGAACTATCAAGGCCAAGTTTTCTACTTCCTTTCACAGCCAGAAAGGCAGCCATCGTACAATAAGGAAACATGGGTAAGACTCACAAACAGGGAAACACTAGGAGGAGATGGAACAGGCCAGCTAGAAAGGCCCGAAGTTCCAGCTATGCGGGTCACGTCTTCTTGGACTTTCCAGCCAAGCCTATTCTGCCTGCTGAATTCAACCAAGCAGGTGACCTCGGTCAATGCCACGTGGAACTGAGCAACTCAGATGAACTTATTTGCCTTCACATAGAATTGGTGAAAAGGAATGCATTATTGTAGTCTCACGTCAATACATCTAGGATGTTTTATAAAACGAAGACGTATATACACGAAACAGTTGTCTACTTTGCTCGAGCATTGAATCAACTAGATGCTTTAAAATTTTTTAAATGATCTGGGACCCAGCCAGGCAAGTTGACATTTCTGAGGGTGGAGTCTCAGCATCACTATTTTTAAAAACTCCTCGAGTGACTGTAACCCATTGTCAGTTTTGAGAACTATGCCGCGAGTCTTGCTTTTTGCCCAGTTCTGCTTCAAACTGATTTTTTTTTCCTGTAACATTTAAATATTCCCCGCATAGTTTAGCCTTATGTCATCTGGCTCTATTGCTTTCTCTTCTTTAGTCTGAAAGTCGTCTTCTTCTGGAATCCTCAGTTCCAAGCATTCTGCAAACAATGTGTCTGTTTGATGTTAGAGGTAATTAATGAATCGAATCACCACTTCAGTGTTGGGGTTTGTTTGTTGGTCTGCTGGCTTGTTTTTGAACAATCTGTTGTCTGGGTCTGGATATATCTCAGTGGGAAGGGCCTCAAGAAATGAATATTTAATTCCTTTCTGACATATGAGTCACTGAACATATATTCGAATCTCCAGGCATCATTTTTCACAACTTTTTCAGGTGTTTTAAGATCTTACATTGCCAACATGAGAAGTTGTCAGTAAATGATTCAGTGTGCCTATAAGCAGCTAATTTGAGTATTCCAAATTTCTTTAGATTGCCTGGGAGAGACAGGTATCTTTTCCAGATTTTAAGTAGACCCATAAATATAAACTCAGATCCAATTAGCAGATGCATAAAATAGCTTATATATTTAATAGACATCTGCCGTACATTAAAGTGGCTGATATTTCAACTTTTTTAATCAAAGTAAATCCTTTAAATATTAGCACATTTTTCATTGAGAAGCAATTCTATTTGGTTTATTAAAATGTTAAGAACAAAAGTGGATCTTGTCCATTCTAGTTTAGGATTGAGATTGAAGTGCTGACATTCAGGTATATGGGAAACAGACACAGAATTGTCTGATTCTAGATTGTGCCAATTACTGCTTGTGTGAACTTAATGAAGCCACTTAGACCCTCCAATTTCAATTCTTCATCTATAGAAATAATAGTATCTACGTCTCAGAGTTATTTTGAGGTTTGCAATAAGATAATGTTTCATTTATAATTCTCAAAAGAAAATAGGCATTGAGTAAATATTATCAATCATAATAATGTCTAAGTAGCACAATAATGAGCTTGCTAAAATACAGTCAAAGAACACCTCCTACTCACTGTTTCTCTCATCCTTCACTCCTTAGGGGAAAAAAAGAAGCAGGAGACACTTGAGAAGAAATTCATGGATGGCCATCTAGGTGAACAGCCAAACCCTGATGCAAATGCAGATGGCACAAAGCAAAATTCCTAAAGATGCGAAAAATGAATAGACATTTATTGAATGTCTACTCTACGTATGCCGTGCACTCTGCTAAGAGTCAATTTAAAAGTTAACAACACAGTTCAGGAAGAGAGACCACTGTCAAGTCTTATCAATTATAGATTGACTAAGGATGTTCTTGGGGTAACCAAAAACGCCTGCTGAGTGGTTATTGTTCACCAGAGTCATTTTAATTCGTGTAAATCGCCTCATTTCCTTTCTGAGGACCTGAATGCATTTCTATTAGGCATAGAACCATGTGAAGAAACCAAGACTCCTGAGTCCCAGAGAGTTGCACTTTCCATTACAACTTGCAGCTGTAGGAATAAAGGGAACGGTAAATGCGACTTGAATTTCATGATTTCAAATATCCAGTAAAGACGAATCCACTTGCTGCACCTGCTTGTTGTTTTATCATTCCATTTCCCATCTCCCTTGTGAATTGGCCCATAGACACAACACCTATTTAAAATGATTGGATCTTGAAAAAATGCAAATGGATATTTCATACCCCATAGGTTCTTCTGCAGTGGTAATATCTGTGCTATATGCACACTGAAAATTAAATCATTTTTTAAGCTAGCGTAAGGTCTGTCTAATAAAAACCCTCATGAAACCCCACTGTGTCCGCTCAGTAGCAGCTTTTCACAGTGAAACCTTTAAGCGTCTAAAAAGCAACAGAACAAATGTGATTGATTATCAGTGCACTTGCCAGATTCCACATTGAAATTAAAGAAAGTAAGAACTCTTTTATGAAAGTGATACAACCACCTGCAATATTAAACCAATAAAATATGTGTTCAGCTGTTTATGAACCGTCTTGACCCAGACACATAAAGTAACCTTCTAGTACGTAGAAGCCATATATAGCAACTGATCAATCCTTCCTAACTGTGGCAAAAGAGTAAAAAGCATTCCAAATTGACTAAAAGGTCAAAACACTCTGAAAGAATTCCATCATCGAAGCAAATATGAAGTTAGCCACACTCATGGTAAGCAGAACAAATTTTTAAAAAATGCAGCCTATTAGGATGTATTTGGGAGACATTCTAAGAATTATTATCTCATTAAAAACAAGCTCCCGGTGCCTGACACATAACACATCTGGATTTGATTAAGCATTCACTTGTTTTCTGCTTATCTAAATATTAGCCAATGCCCTGATGATTTTGAAGAAGCTGATACAATTCTTTGCAAATAGCTGTGTTATCTATAAATAACCCACATTTACTCAGTCTCCAAAGAATCTTTTCTACATGGCTGCAGATAATATTTGTATATACTCCTTTCTTTAAGGAGCACAAACACAACAAATACATGTCTGGTTCTCCAATAATGGTATAGTCACCTTGGGATTCAGTTTAGGGAAAAGACAGTCTGAAACTTGAATGAACCTGTATGACAGAGTTTGAGATTGAGATTCTTTTGCAGAGAAGATCTGAGCAGCAGAGAGTACAAGGTAGACCAGAGTAACGTGCAGCCAACCTTAGAGTCTTCTAGGTTACCAGGAATTTTTTGGAATGAAGAAAAGTATTAAAGACGTCTTGTGGTTGTGGGTTACTTAAGCTTGTATGACTGGGTGACAGTGAAAGGGAATGGCTTCATTCAGTTGAGGACCATGATTTAAAATGACAACAACTTTGTCCTAGACGAGCAAAGTGATTGGGTGGGGGCACGACGGACAAACTGAAATGGGGAAGAAATCAATAATGGATTACTAAAACATGGGTGTAACTCAGAGAGTTGATTGCAAGAAGTAAAGATATTTCTTATTTTATGAGAATCAGAGAACACGGTTAAATCAGTGGCAAAAACAACAGACAAATAAATCCGTTGATTTACTCTGTCCCTGGGGCTGGGTCAGGTTTGTGCCTGGGATGTGGTTTATGCAACCTCACGCATTGAATATATAGAGATTGTGGCAGGCATCAAGGCAAGCTTCTAGCAGGAAAGAATTGTGCTGCAGGGCTCGATGGCTCAGCCTGTAATCCTGCGCCTTTGGGAGGCTGAGGTGAGTGGATTGCCTGAGCCCGCGGGTTCAAGACCCGCCTGGGCAGCGAGACCTCATCTCTACAATAAATCAAAAAATCAGCCGGGTGTGGGAGCGCGCGCCTGTAATTCCAGCTCCTCGGAAGGCTGAGACGGAAGGATCGCCGGAGCCCAGCAGGTCGAGGCTGCGGTGGCCGGGAGCGGCCACTGCACTCCAGTCTGGGTGACCGAGTGAGACTCCAACTCAAAAAAAAAAAAAAAAAAAAATGAATTGTGTTTATTCCATACCCAGCCGAATTCTTCACCTTTGTGCATGTGTTCGTGTCTGTGTCTGCATGCAAATTTCCTGTTGGAATAGCTTTATGCACCATGGTTTATTGATTGTTTCGGGGTAAAAATTTCTTTCATGCAGATAAATTTAATTCTTGAAATAAGTAAAATTTCATCAACAAGGTGAATAATAAAGTGAAGCAACTACCTTAGTGAGTAAATATAAAACAAAAATATTGGAGAGGCAGATGGAAGTGAATACACATCAGTAAGGGTGGACACAGTAACTCACATCTGTAATCCCAGCACTTTGGGAGGCCAAGGTGTGAGGATCACTTGAGTCCAGGAGTTTGAGACCAGCCTGGACAACATAGCAAGATCTTTTTAAAAATTAAAAAAAAAAAAAAAATAACAGCATATGGTGGCACGTGAATGTAGTCCCAGCTGATTGGGAGACTGAGGAGAGTAGATCTTTTCCGCCCAGGTGTTTGAAACTGTGGTGAACCAAGTGTGTGCCACTGTAGTCCAGTCTGGGTGACAGAGTGAGACTCGAATTCAAATTAAAAAAAAAAAAATCCATAGTCTGGAAATACTCACTTAAAAAGTATTGTTCAGGGTCGTTCCAACACAAAATTTCAAAAATGCTTCAATTAGTAACAACACAATCATAAAATAGAAAAGTCACCAAGATGGTCAATTTACTGACCGTTAACTACAACAAAATGCCTCTGTGATATATAATCACACCACAAAAATCCGGAATTTTACCTGAACTCCGTAGCAAACAAATACATTTTTGCCTTCGACCTCAAAACTGGGTATGAGAAAAATGTAGACACTCCATCAAATGCTATGAACTATTTTGTTCATATTTATATGGTAAAAAATGAAATTTTAAATTAAAATTGTCTTTCGTTATGTTCATTTATAGTGTAAACATCCAAGAATAAATGCAAAATATTGATCCTTACTGGTTGGCAGAGTTCCGTCATGGATGCTGGCTATTTCTTCCAATCTGCATGTGGTCACAGAACCGATTCCAATTGTGCCCTGTTCTCAGATAGATGATGTGCCAGGCAGTGGCCGTGTTGCCCTATACACGAGCACCCCCTGCTGGCAATTTCTGGAGGCCCAGTCTTTGCATCCTAACAAGCGATTTCAATTATCTCCTTCTAGAATGCAGACAAATGCTTCCATGGGCAAACACGTAAATAGAAATAGCTCAAGAACGTAGCTCAAGGTACCTTATTGATATGGGTCTCCTTTTAAAACATAGCAACTGAATGAAAAAAAAAATTCCTTGTTCAATACTTCAAAAATTAAGTAGATTAATTTTGGTTTTTTTAAAATTTATTTTTATTTTTATTTATTTATTTTTTGAGTTGGAGTCTCACTCTGTCACCCAGACTGGAGTGCAGTGGCCGCTCCCGGCCACCGCAGCCTCGACCTGCTGGGCTCCGGCGATCCTTCCGCCTCAGCCTTCCAAGGAGCCGGAATGACAGGCATGCGCTACCACACCCGGCTGATTTTTTGATTTATTGTAGAGATGAGGTCTCGCTGCCCAGGCGGGTCTCGAACCCGCAGGCTCAGGCCATCCACTCACCTCAGCCTCCCAAAGGCGCGGGATGACAGGCTGTGCCACCGAGCCCGGCTTAAGTAGATTAATTTATAATGATGAGTTTCCTGTTGCTACTACAACAATGACAACACATTGAGTGGCTTTAAAGGAATACACATGCATTATTTTACAGTTTAGTAGGTACGATGTTTGCCATGGGTCACACTGGGCTGACATCAAGATCTCAGCAGTGTGTGAACTTCTTTCTGGTACCTCTGGGGAAGAATGTTTCATTGCTTTTTTTTTTTTTTTTTTGCTTCAAGGGCAGTGGTCCCTAACCTTTTTAGGGTCAGGGACCGGTTTTGTGAAAGACAATTTTTCCACCGACGTGTGGTATCATCAGACATTAGCTTCTCATCAGGAGTGGGAAGCCTAGATCCCTTGTATGCACAGTTCACAAAAGGGTTGGCACTCCTATGAGACTCAAATGCCACAGTTGATCTGATAGAAGACAAGCCCTACTCAACTTGTCCCCTGCTCACCTCCTGCTGTGCTGTGGCGCTCCTAGGTTCCCAACAGGCCACCAGACACCGGCACTAGTCTGCGGCCAGGGGTCTGGGATCCCTGTTCTACAGGATGGTCACATTCTTTGGTAATGGCTTTCTTCCTCAATCTTTAGCCAGCAAATTTCTCTCTCTCTCTCTCTCTCTCTCTCTCTCTCTCTCTCTCTCTCTCTCTCCCCCTCCCCATAATCACATATCCTTCTGATTCTCTCCTTCTCTTCCTATCACTTCGAGGACCCTTATGATTCCATTGCTTCCACCCAGATAACCCAGGTGATGTCTCTTTTTAAGGTCAGTTCATCTCTTTATGCCACGTCACTGACATATTCATAGGTTCTATGGATTAGGATTTGGGCATTGTTGCGGTATGGATGTTCCTTCCCTCATATGCTGAAATTCTAAACTCCAAGGTGATGGTATTAGGACATGAAACCTTGGGGAGATGATAAGGTAGTAAGAGTGGCGTCCTCATGAATAGGATTAATGCCCTTATAAAAGAGGCTCGAGTGAAGCCTCTCACCCAAATAAATAAACTCAAAATAAAGATTCATATAAACAAAACCAAACAAAAAAAGGAAACCTTGCACCTGACACCACAGAGATACAAAAAGTCATATGAAACCATTATGAACAACTATATACCAACATATTAGACAACCTAAAAGATATGGGTAAATTCCTTGATGCATACAATCTAACCAAGGTTGATAATGAAGATTTTAAAAATCTGAGCAGACCAGTAATGAATAAGAAGATTAAATCAGTAACAGAAAGTCTCCCATTAAAGAAAATCTCACGACCTGATAATTTCCCTGCTGCATTATACCAAACTTTAAAGAAGAACTAATGCCAATTATTCTAAAAACTCTTCCAAAACATTGAAGGGGAGGGAATATATCCAAGCTTATTTTATAAGGTCAGCATTATCCTGACACCAAAACCAGATGTGGACACTACAAAAAAAGAAAATTATAGGCTAATATCCCTGGTGAACATATATGCAAAAATCTTCAACAGATTCCGAAGCAACCAGATTTTAATAGAATATTTTAAAAATAATTCATCATTATTAAATGAGATTCATTGCAAGAATGATTCAACATATGCAAATCAATTGACTTGATAAGTAACATTAGCAGAATAAAGAGCAAAATCCGCATGATTATTTCAATGGATGCAGAAAAAACATTCAACAACATTCTGTACCTTTTCATAATAAAAACTCTCAACAAATTAGATTCAGAAGAAATGTACCCCAACATAATAAAGGCCATAATAGCATATGACAAGGCCACAACTAATACTATACTCAATGAAGAAAAATGGAAAATTTTTCTTCTAAGAGAAAGAACAAGACAAGGATGCCCACTCCGTTCACTTCTATTCAATACAGTACTAAAAGTTCTAGTCACAGCAATAAGACAAGAAGAAAAAAAATTAAAAAGCCCGAAATTGGAATAGGAGTTCAATTGTCCCTGTTTCTAAACAACATAATCTTAGATTTAAAAAAAAAAACCTCTAAAGACTCCACCCCAAAACTGTTAGAACCAAGAAATAAATTCAGTAAGCTTACAAGACACAAAATCAACACATAAAAATCGGTAACATTTCCACACTATCTGAAAAAGAAATGAAGAAAACAATTTCATTTACTACGACTACACTAAAATATACTACTTAGAAATAAATTCAAACGAGGAGATAAAAGGTATCTACCTTGAAGCCTATATAAGGTTAATGAAAGAAACTAAAAAAGACACAAATAAATGTAAAGATATCTCGTGTTTATGGATTGGAAGAATTGAAATTGTTAAAATGTCTGTGCCACCCAAAGCAACATACAGAGTCAATGCAATCCCTATCAAAATACTAGCAACATTTTCATGGAAATAGAAAAAAATCCTAAAACTTGCATAGTATAATAAAAGACCCTGAATAACCAAAGCAATGTTGGAACAAGAAGCACATGAATCTTCCCCCCTTTTTCTTCTAGTAATTAGATAGCTTCTAACATCCATGATCTACAAGGAACTCAAACATGCTGAAAAGAAAAGAATCAAACAGCCCTATTATAAAATGGGCTAAAGATATGAATAGACACTTCTCAAAAGAAGACAAAAGTAGACAACTGATATATGAAAAAATGTCCAGTCTCACTAGTCATCAAGGAGATAGCAACTTACAACTACACTGAGATACCACCTAACTCCAGTCAGAATGGCCATCATCAGTAACTCAAAAAATAACAGATGCTGGAGAGGATGTGGTGAAAAGGAAACACTTCTGCATTGTTGGTGGGAGCTCAAACTTGTTCAGCCTCTATGGAAATCAGAGTGGCGATTCCTAAACGTTCTAAAAATCGACCTTCCATATGACCCCACAATCCCCCTACTGGAAATCCCCCTACCTGGAAAAACTCAGGTGACTCTATGAAAAAGATACTTGCACATGTATGTTTATTGCAGCATTGTTCACAATTGCAAGAACTTGGAACCAAGCATGCTACCCACCAAAAGCGGACTGGATTTTTAAAATGTGGTATATATACTCAATGGAATACTACGCAGCCATAAAGAAGAACAAAATCATGAACTTCGCAGCAATCTGAATGGAATTAGAGTTTATAATACTGAGTGAT
Source organism: Carlito syrichta (assembly GCF_000164805.1). Taxonomy (NCBI): domain Eukaryota; kingdom Metazoa; phylum Chordata; class Mammalia; order Primates; family Tarsiidae; genus Carlito; species Carlito syrichta. Next base: position 34,543 of record NW_007250902.1, on the reverse strand, counting down.
CTCTCACAGAAACAAAGAGCTGAGTAACACATGACTCACTCATAAATTGACCCTGAACAACTACCGTATTACTATAGGAAGAGGATTGAAAGTGGTGGGAAACTGTGGGGAGAAGGGTCGGGGGGGAGCTGGGATTGACAGTAGTTGATATCTGCCTGGGGAAGGGTGGACACACCTCATCAATAAGGGTACCTGCATGGTGAATATTTGTACACCTAGCCCCAAATTGTACCCCACAATTTTAAATACAAATTAAAAGAGGAAAAATAAAATAAAATAATAAAAAAAGAAGCACAACACTGACGGCATCAAAGTAACCTACTTCAAAATATACTACTCTGTAGTATACAAAATAGCATGGTGTTATAAAAATGAACTCATAGACTAGTGGAACAGAATAGAGCACCTAGAAATAAATCCATACCTTGACAACCAACTGGTTTTTGACCAAGGTGCTAAGAGCACCAACAATGAACAGACAGTCTCTTCCACCAGTGGTGTTGAGAAAACTGGATATTCACACGCAGAATGAATTTGGGGCCTTATCTCACACCAGATACACACATTAACTAAAAATGCATTAAAGACTTAAATGTAAGACCTGAAGCTATACACTTACTAGAATAAAAGTGGGGGAAGCTTCATGACATTGGCCTGGGCAATCATTTTTTTGAATATGACTGTAAGACCCAGGAAACAAAAGAAAAACTAGACAAATGGAATTACATCAAACTAAAAGACATCTATATCAACAGAAAATATCAACCGAGTGAAGAGACAACCTACAGAATGGTAAAAAAACTCTTTATATCTGATAAATATAAAGTTAATATCCAAAATATATGAAGACCTCAAACTATTCAATAGCAAAATAGCAACCCAAGTAAAAAATGGGAAAATAGGTAAATAAACATTTCTCAAAAGAAAACATACAAATGGCCGACAGGTAATTGAAAAAAATCCTCATCATTACTAACTATTGAGGAAATGTAAATTAAAGCCATTATGACATACTACCTCATTCCTGTTAGAATGGCTGTAATAAAAAAGACAATGTTGGTTAGGATACAAAGAAAAGGAAACCCTGTCACACTGTTGGTGGAAATGTAAATTAGTGTGGTCATTAGGAAAAACAGTACAGAGGCTCAAAAATATAATAACAGAACTACCATATGATTCTGCAATCCCATCACTGAGTACAATCAGTGTGTGTCAGAGATACTTGCTCGACTGTGTTGATTTGATTCAAGCACAAATCACAATATCCAAGATATAGAATCAGCATAAGTGTCCATCAACAAATGAATGAATAGAGAAAAGGTGTCCTGGAGTACCTTATTTTATTGCATTTCATTTTATCATACTTCACAGATATTATATTTCTATTTTTTTTTTTTTTTTTTTTTTTTTGCAAATGGAGGGTCTGTGGCAATCCTGCACCAAACAAGTCTATCAGCACCATTTTCCCAGCGGTATGGGCTTACTTTGTGTCTCTGTGTCATATTTTAGTAATTCTCACAATATTTCAAACCTTTTCACTATTATTATATCAGTTATGGTGACCTGGGATCAGTGATGTTTCATGTGATTATTGTAATTGGTTTGGAGTGCCACAAACCTCATCCATTTAAGACACTGAACGTAATTGGTAAACATATGAGTCTTGACTGCTGCACTTATCGGCCATTTCCCCATCCCTCTCCCTCTCCTCAGGCCTCCCTATTCCCTGAACAACAAGAGTGAAATTAGGCCAGTTAATAACGCTACAATGGCCTCTAAGTGTTCAAGTAAGAGTCACACATCTTTCACTTTAAATCAAAAGCTGGAAATAATTAAGCTTAGTGAAGAAAGCATGTCAAAAATGGAGACAGGCTGAAAACTAGGCCTATTGCACCCAACAGTCAAATCTGATAGCAAAGAAAAAGTTTCTAAAGGAAATTTAAAATGTTATGCCAGTGTATGCACGAATGATAAGAGAGTGAAACATCCTTATTGTTAATATAATATGGAGAAAGTTTCAGTGATCTGGATGAAGATCAAACCAGTCACAACCTCTCCATAAGCCAAGGTCCAGTTCAGAGCAAAGCCCTCACGCGCTTCAATTCTATGAAGGCTGAAAAAGAGGAGAAGAAAGGTTGATGCCAGCAAAGGTTGGTTCATAAGGTTTATGAAAAGAAAGTTCAAGGCGAAGCAGCAAGTATGATGTGATACTTGTCGTATCGCAGTGGTCTAAACCTGAACCTGGGCTATCCTTGAGGTATATCTGTACATATACACAATGAAATACAATTCAGTCAAAAAAAGAAGAAAAATCTGTCATTTGCAACCATGTGGATGAACCTAGAAGACATAAGCTAAGTGAAATAAGCCAAACAGAAAGACAGATACTGCACAATCTTACTCATATGTGTAGTCTAAAAAAAAACTTATCTCATAGAAGCCAGGAGTGGCTGCGAAGTGGGGAGGGGATATTGTGCAATACTGTTCAAAAGGATACAAAGTTACTGTTTGAGAGTTGTAAGTTCAAGAGTTCTACTGTACATTAAGGTGACTATAGTTAAGGCCATACATTATATTCTAGAAAACTGTTAAGAGAATGGATGTTAAATGTTCCTCATCACAAAACTGATTATGTGAGGGAAAACATATTTAATTAGCTAGACTTAACCATTTCACAACATGTATTTACTTTAAAATATCATGTTCACAATGAATGCATACAGTTGCATCTGTCAACATTAATATTTTTAATTCATCTATTTATTTTCAATTTACATAATTGTACATATTTATGGGGTACATACTGATGTTTTAATGCATTTAATGTACGGTGATCAGATCAAAATAATTACCTCTGGGTGTAGTACCTAAAAAGAAATTAGTAATCATCTTTAACCCTGCCAATCTCTAGGTATGAGAAAACAAAAACTGTTCTCAGCTTTAACAATGCACTAGATTAAAATGTGTAAAAAAAAAAAAAAAAAGCATACATTTTCCAAAAGTCTTTTAAGGAAAGAACATGTATTTTTAAGATTTTAACACCTCAGTTGGTTGGTAGCCATATACCAACCAATCTCATTAAGCTTTCATGGCTGTTAGCTTTTCTTTTCTCCTAAACCATTAAAGTAACAAAATAAAATATTTTATAGATCAAAGCCAATTAACTGTATCCTGGTATGCACAAAATTAAGGACACAGTTGTTTTGTCTGAATAGGCACACTCAGAAAACTTAATGTTAACTCTGTCTTTCCTTAAAAAGGCATATCTTAAATGAATGTTATTTTTTTTAGAAAACAATGGGGCCGGGCTTGGTGGCTCAGCCTGTAATCCCACGCCTTGGGAGGCTGAGGTGAGTGGATTGCCTGAGCCCGTGGGTTTGAGACCCACCTGGGCAACTTGGCGAGACCTCATCCCTACAATAAATCAAAAATTAACTGGGCGTGGTAGCACGTGCCTGTCGTTCCAGCTACTTGGAAGGCTGAGGCGGAAGGATGGCCGGGGCCCAGCAGGTCGAGGCTGCGGTGGCCGGGAGCGGCCACTGCACTCCAGTCTGGGCGACAGAGTGAGACTCCAACTCAAAAACAAAACAAAACAAAAAAAACAATGGGAATACAATACTGTTTGATTCCTTTTCCTAAGTGTTTATTTTCTCCTTCTCATTTATTTGATGTAAGAATATATTAGGTGACTTTAAAGATATCTTTAAGACTTGATTGAATAATTCTACCAGGCACCGTGAATGTTGTGTGTGTGTGTGTGTGTGTGTGTGTGTGTGTGTATGTGTATGTGTGTGTGTGTGTGTGTGTGTGTGTGTGTGTGTATGTTTTAAAAGTCAAGCAACAAAGTACAACAAGAAATTTAGTGAAGTATCCTGCTAATAGGATGGCAATATATTTAGATAAGCGATTCAATAAAATTTTCAAACAAAATTAATAAAAACATTGATATTAACTTTAGTGAGAGAGCACTACCAAAATAACATTTTTGACAGCAGGGGTGGAACTTTTCCAGAGAAGGGAACATAACTCTAAGTCTCTAAGAATGGCTGAGTAATATGAGGTAGATAAAAGACCAAGAGTGAGGACAGCATGTCCCAAAACTGGAGAGAATAGAAAAATATGTTGTTTTCAAGAAAGGAAGAGCAAAAACTTTGATGTGAACTAATTAGATACAATGAGTGATATAGAGCAGAAATGAGGCAAAATTTGAATCAAACTCAATGTCAAGGACTTCTAATCCAAGGTGGAAGGAATTTTGAAGTTGTCACTCGGCCTGAAGGTAAGTAAAAGGCTGAAGAATCCAAAAATGAAACAACTCTTTGTAGACTTATCAGAGATCTAGGTTGCTGGGCAAACGTGTTTAGCTTGGAAAGACAGACAGGAAGATACAGAGAGGCCAACGTGACATAGCAGAAGTCCACTTCTGCTGGAGCCAGTAGGAAATGGTAGGAAAGCCTGAACTATAGTGGATGAATTTCTAGAGGCTCAGTGTGGACAGGTCTGGGTGATTTAAAAAAGAATCAAAAAACAAAATAAAAAGAAAACCTACAGAAGACACAGTCATAGTGAGGTCCTCACACTTTTCTGAGTTTTTCTTTCTTTTTCTTTTTAAGTTGGAATCTCACTCTGTCGTCTAAGCTGGAGTGCAGTGGCACACTTACAGTTACCGCAGCCTTGACCTGCCGGGCTTAGGTGACCCTTCTGCTTCAGCATTCCAAGTAGCTGGAACCACAAGCTCACACACCTCCATGCCCAGCTAATTTTTTGATTCATTGTATAGGCGAAATCTCACCAAGTTAGTCAGGATGGTCCCGAACTCGGACTCAGGCAATCCTCTCACCTTTGCTTCCCAAAGAGCTGGGATTATAGGCGTGAGCCACTGTGCCAGGCCTTTTCTGAGTTTCACCTGAGCTTTATAAGGTTCCCATAATGAAGACTGAAACAAAAATATCTTCAGGTTTTTGGCAAGGGGAGAGAAAAAGTAACAACATTGAAATACACCAGAGCATTCCATTACTCTTAATAAGGTCTTCTTTCAAGAGAAATTATTTTACCAGAGCCTAACCAGCCAGGATTTTAGCAGAAGGAGGAAAGGAAATACCCACTCAAATTGTGTCTAGACATACTGTACTAGATCAAAAATGAAGGGGGAAAAAAAAACCTGAGAAATATTGTGACACTCACAGCCCAGGAGCAGACTCATTAAAAGACTGCAGCCTAATCCTAGGACTCAAGAAGTTTCCCCTTCCCTCCACATCTTAGCATGATGTTACTAAAGCTCTAATTTTCACATTCTCCTTTACCCAGTGCACTATGTCTGCCTTAAAATAAAATAAAATAAAATAAAATAAATTATGAGGCATACTTAAAGGTAAAATGAAAGGAATATTGAAATGATCAGACCATGGATATAAGACACATTTGATAATAACACTAAGGGTTATAATGAGCAAAATGGAAAGCATACAAGAACACGTGAATGATGAAAGCAGAGAACTGGAAATTGTAAGAATGAACCAAAAATAAGTGCTAGAGATAAAAAAAATCATAACAAAAATAAAGAGTACCTTCAAAGGGCTCATTAGTAGACTGAGCATGGCTGAAGAAAGAATCTCTGAGTTTATATATCAATAGAAACTTCCAAAACTGAAAAGCAAAGAGAAAAGAGACTGAGAAAAAAATGGAACAGAGAATACTGAGACAACTACCCAAGGGGTAATATCCCCATAATGGGTATAAAGGAGAAGAAAGAGCAAATGCAATGTAAGTTATATTGAAGTAATAATGACAGAGAATTTCCCTAAATGAATATTAGACATCAAAGAACAGATATAGGAAGCTCACAGAATATCAGGTAGTATCAATATAAAGACTACATCTAGGCATATCATACCCAGACTATAGAAAATCAGTGATAGAGATAAAATATTGAAATAAGTCAATCATAATGTGTACTCTACATATAGAGGAAGAAATACAAATTCATCTAATTCTCAGAAAGATGCAAACAAGAAGAGAGTAGAGTGAAATATTTAAAATGTTGACAAAGCACACAACAACAATAAAAACATCATCTGAAATGCAGTATCCTGTAAAATAATAATTCAAAATAAAAAGAAATAAAGGCTTTCTCAGGCAGAAGAAAGTTGAGGAGTTTGTTGCCAGTAGACCTACCTCTCAAGGTATGTGAGAAGTTCTTCAGAGAGAAGAAAAATAAAGTAGGTCAGAAATTTGGCGCTGCATTAAAAAAAGTAAGATATTACAGAATAAATAAATGAAGGTAAAATCAAAACTATTTTTTGTTTCTTAATTGATTTAATAGATAAAAGTTTGTTTCAAATAAAAATAACAACAATGTATTTGATGATTATAGTTTATGTGTAAGTAAAATAAATGGCAAAAATGACATATGAGATGGGAAGGTCTTTGAAAAGATTAATGAGATTGATAAGCTTCTACCCAGGCTAAATAAAAGGAAGAAAGCACAAATTATTAATATTAGAAATGATAGTGGGACAAAATATAAAGTCCCAGGTCTCAATGCATTCACTAGTGAATTCTACCAGACATTAAAGTAAGAAATTATATCAATTCTTTAAAATATCTTCTAGAAGATAGCAGAGGGAATAGTTTTATATACCAATATTTTTTATTTTGATATTTTGGGGTACAGTTAAGGGTGAGGTATGCAAATATGCTTTGTTCAGGCACCCTTGTTGATAAGGGGTGTTTCCCCATCCCCAGACAGATATCACTACCGTTAATCCCACCTCCCTTCCCCCCCCCCATAGTTTCCCACCACTGTCAATCCTTTTCTTATAGTATTACTTTGGATGATCAAGGTCCACTATATGAATGAGAACATGTGATTCTCAGATCAACAACAAGAATGTTGTTTCTGTGAGAGGTCACTCAGTATTACAGACACTAGTTCCATCCACGTTGCTGCGAAATTCATGATTTTGTTCTTTTTCATGGCTGCATAGTATTCCATTGTGCATATGTACCACATTTTTTAAATCCAGTCCTCTTTTGATGGACAGCATGGTTGGTTCCAGGTTCTGGGTATTGTGAACAATGCTGCGATAAACATACGTGTGCAGGTATCTTTTTTTTATTATTTTTTGAGTTGGAGTCTCACTCTGTCAACCAGACTGGAGTGCAATGGCCGCTCCCGGCCACCGCAGGCTCGACCTGCCGGGCTCTGGTGATCCTTCCAACTCAGCCTTCCGTGTAGCTAGAATTATAGGCATGCGCTACCATGTCTGGCTGATTTTTTTGATTTATTGTAGAGGTGAGGTCTCGCTGCCCAGATGGGTCTTGAACCCTCGGGCTCAGGCAATCCACTCACCTCAGCCTCCCAAAGGCACGGGATTATAGGCTGAGCCACCGAGCCTGGCGAGTTATCTTTTTGAGAGAGTGATTTGAGTTCTTCAGAGTATATCCCCAGTAGGGGGAGTGCAGGGTCATATGGGAGGTTGATATTTAGAGCTTTTAGGAATCGCCACACTGTTTTCCATAGAGGTTGCACAAGTTTGCACTCCCACCAACAGTGTAGAAGTGTTCCCTTTTCATGATACCCTCTCCAGCAACTGTTATTCTTTGAGTTATTGATAATGGCCATTCTGACTGGAGTTAGGTAATATCTCAGTGTGGTTTTCATTTGCATCTCCTTGATGATTAATGAGGTTGAACATTTCTAAATGTGTCTGTTGGCTGCTTGGATGTCTTCCTTTGAGAAGTGTCTGTTCATATCTTTTCCCCACTTTATAATGGGTTTTTTTTTTTCTTTTCTTTTCAGCACATTTGAGTTCCTTGTAGATCCAAGATGTTAAGCCTTTGTCAGACCTGAAGTTGACAAATACATTTTCCCAGTCTGTAGGCTGTCTCCCTGCTCTCTTGATGGTTTCTTTG
>NW_007250902.1:25102-26529 GCF_000164805.1 Carlito syrichta | reverse complement strand
TTAGCATGTGGTCAGCCAGTTTTCCCAGCACCATTTACTGAATAGGTTCTCCTCTCCCCAGTGGTAGGTGGTGGAGGCTTTGTCGAGGATGAGATGGTTGAGAAATTGAGGTTTTGCTTCTGGAATCTCAATTCTACTCTATTGGTATATATGCCTGTTCCTGTACCAATACCAAGCTGTTTTGATGATTGTAGCTTTATAGTAAAATTTGAAGTCTGGTAATGTGATACCACCTGCTTTGTTTTTTTTTGCTGAGGATTGTTCTGGCTATTCTTGGTCGTTTGTGTTTCCATATGAATTCCTGTGTTGTTTTTTCTAGGTGTGAGAAGAATGTTGCTGGTAATTTGATGGGTATTGCATTAAATCTACAGATTGCCTTAGATAGGATGGACATCTTCACAATGTTGATTCTTCCAATCCATGAGCATGAGATATTTTTCCACTTGTTTTTGTCATCTTTGGTTTCTTTGAGCAGTGTTTTGTAGTTTTCATTATAAAGGTCTTTCACGTTTCTGATTAGAAAGATGCCAAGGTATTTCATTTTTTTGTGTGGCTGTTGTAAATGTAATTGTGCTTTTTATTTGGGCTTCTGTTTGTTTATTGTTGGTGAAAAGAAACCAACAATGTGTCTTTTGCACATTTATTTTATATCCTAAGATTTTGCCAAGTCCTTTATCAGTGTAAGGAGGTTTTTGACAGATTCTCTTGGGTTTTCAAGGTACACGATCATATCATCTGCAAAGGGAGATAACTTGACTTCCTCTTTTCCTATTTGGATACCCTTTTTTGCCTTCTCTTCTCTGATTGCTCTAGCCAGGACTTCCAATACTATATTGAACAGGAGAGGTGAGAGTGGGCAGCCTTGTCTTGTTCCAGTTTTGGGGGAAAATGGTTCCAGTTTTTGTCTATTTAGGAGTATGCTGGCTGTGGGTTTCTCGTAGATGGCTTTTACTATTTTGATGAATGTTCCCCCTATGCCTAGATGTTCGAGGGTTTTTATCAGGAAGGGGTGCTCAATTTTATTAAAAGCTTTTTCTGCATCTGATGATATAATCATGTGGTTTTTGTTTTCACATCTGTTGATGTATTTAATTACATTTATGGTTTTACGAATGTTGAACCAGACTTGCATCCCAGGGATGAAGCCCACTTGGTCATGATGGATTATTTTTGAGATGTGTTGTTGAATCCAGTTCACTAGGAACTTGTTGAGAATTTTAGCATCTATGTTCATCAAAGATATTGGGCTGTAGTTCTCTATCTTTGTTGGGTCTTTACCTGGCTTGGGTATCAATGTGATGTTAGCTTTGTAATATGATTTGGGGAGAGTTCCATCTTTCTCAATTGCCTGGAATATCATTAGTAGAATTGGCATCAGCTCCTCCTTAAATGTCTTATAGAATTCTGCTGGAAAGCCATCTGGTCCA
>NW_007250902.1:23598-24989 GCF_000164805.1 Carlito syrichta | reverse complement strand
TAGGTAGTTTTCTTATTACGTAGTCAATTTCCTTGATTGTTATTGGTCTATTTAGGGTCTCAATTTCTTCTTGTTTCAACCTAGGCAGGTTGTGTGATGTCATGCTGTTTAATGTCTTTGTCTTTGTGGGGTTTGGGGGACCTTGTTGGTGTTAATGTTTATTTTTATTCCACTGTGGTCCAAGATGGTGCATGGTACAATTTTGGTCCTTTTAAATTTGCTTATACTTGATTTATGGCCAAGTATGTGGTTGATCTTAGAGTATGTTCCATGCAGTGATGAGTAGAATGTATATTCTGTGGTATTTGGATGGAGTGTTCTGTAGGTAACAATTAAGTCCATTTGGTCAAGAGTCACATTGAGGTTTCGGAGCTTGTTGCTGATTTTTTGTCCTGATGATCTGTCTAGGGTTGTGAGTGCCAGAATTGAAGTCCCCTGCTATGATGGTGTTGAAGTCAATATCTATTTTTAGATGACCTAGAAGCTGCTTTATGAAAGTTTGTGTTCCTATGTTGGGTGCATATATGTTTAGGATGGATATTTCTTATTGATGGATTGAACCTTTTATCATTATGCAGTGGCCTTCTGTATCTTTTTTATTTTTGCTAGCTTAAAGGGTATTTTTTTCTGAGATTAAGATCGTGACTCCTCCTTTCTATTGTGTTCCATTCGCCTGAAAATTTGTTTCCCATCCTCTTACTTTGAGTCTGTGAGTATCCTTTCTAGTGAGGTAAGTCTCTTAAAGGCAATGAATTGCTGCCTGGTGATATTTTATCCATTTTGTCATTCTATGTCTTTTCAGCAGTTCATTTAGTCCGTTCACATTGAAGCTAATTACTGAAATATGAGAGTTGATCACTGCCATAATGTTCTTACAGAGTTGTTGTTGTTCTTCCTGTTTGTGTGTTGTCTTTCTTTCGGTTTTAGAGTCAGTTCATGTGTGTTTTTAATCTTTTGCCTGTACTCTTGTGAAGAACATTGTTGTTCTTTTTTCCTTTTCTTATGTGTTCAATACTTTCTTATGTGTTTCTTGTAGAGGTGGTCTGGTGGCAGCATAGGTTCTTAGGGATTGAATGTCTGGGAAAGAACTCAATTCTCTCTCACTTACGAAGCTTAGCTTGACTGGGTAGGTTATTCTTGGTTGAAATTGTTTATCTTTTAGAACTTTGAAGATAGGGCTCCAAGCTCTCCTAGCCTGCAGGGTTTCTGTAGATAAATCTGCTGCTATTCTAATTGGTCTTCCCTGGTAGGCAGTCTGACCTTTTTCTCTTGCAGACTTTAGAGTTTTTATTTTTATACCTATTTTGTTTAGGCAAATTATTATGTGTCTGGGAGTTGGTCTTCTCATTTGTTGTCTTGCAGGGGTTCGCTGAACCTCTTGTGTTTGAATT
>NW_007250902.1:0-23252 GCF_000164805.1 Carlito syrichta | reverse complement strand
ACCAACAAATGGAGAGAGAGACAAAAACTGAAACAGATAAAAACAATAGACCACGGCTACAAACTAACCAACTCCCATACAAAAAAAAAAAAGTAAAACATACAATGATGCTAGCATACAAGCTAACCAACCTCCTTATTGGTGTGCTATTCCTCTATACAAAGATATTGTTTACAGACAGAAGAAAAGAAAAGAAGAAGAAAAAAAATGGAACAAAACAAAAGGAATAGAATCCAGTCAGTAAACTAACAGAACCAATCAAGAACACTCTGAGACTTTTCATTTAAGTCCAATGTCCCTTCAGCTCTGATTTCTAGCTGTCTTTTCAGGCTGGCAAATTTGTTCACCATTAGGGTCAGTTGCCCCTGGCCTGCTGTGAAGGGCAGTTCAGATCACCACTCAGTTCACCACTGCCCAGTTCCCCACTCAGATCTGGCCTGTGTCTATTTACTAAGCTTCTGTTTTTCCCCTTTCAGAGTTGTTACCTTGAATCGCCAGAAGGTGGTGATATCTCACCGCTCCAGATGGTCTTTATCTCAGCGGCTCATCCCAGAGGAGAGGGAGCTGGAAAGGAGCAGAAATGGCGGCCGCTGCCTCAAGGCATACAGGAAGAGACCCACGACCTGGCAGGATGTCACTGTGGCAGGAGTGGTGGTGGTGATCTCAGCAGATCTTGCTTGCAGGAGCCTCAAGGTCTGAAAGCATGAATCGCCTCAGGCACGGGTGGCACGATGTGCAATGGCTGCCATGGAGGCCGCGGTGGTGGCAGGTGTTGCCCAGACCACCGTGATGCTTCAGCGGTGTTGGTACCGAGCTCCACGTAAAGAGCAGGCTGCCGACTTTGGGGTCTGCAGCCTCGGGGAGATAGCCAGAGTCTTTTGTGTTCTTTTTTGCGGAGGGTCTCCTAGACCAAGCTGTCCCATTGCCATCTTTGCTGGAAGTCTAATTTCTTCACAAAGCTCCAGTTCTTAAAAGCCTGGTTGGAGTCTCCAAGAAGTCCTGCATTTTATGTGGCATGAGTGGCAACCTGTTTCAGAAGCAGGGGACATTTCCAGGAATAGTTTTAAGTTACTCTCTTGCTATGAGACCTACATCATTCTAATAATAAAACCAAATATAAGAAAAAAATATCTATGGATCAGCACCTCTTATGAAAATAAATACCAAAGCCCTCAATAAAACATTAATAATTTGAATTCAACAATGTGTAGAATAATTGCATATCATGACCAAATGGGATTTATCTCAGTTATATATATCATTGGTCTAACATTCAAAATTCAAATTATATAATTTATCACATTTACAGCCTAAAATAGAAAAAAGCACATGATCATATCAATAGATGAAGAATTAGCATTTGACAAAATTTAATACCCATTTATTATAAAAGCTCTCAGCAAACTAGAAACAGAAGAGAATTTCCACAACTGGATAAGTAACATCTATAAAACATCTACAGCTAAGATCATATTGAATGGTTAGAAATTTGAAACTTTTCTGTAAAGATTAATGTCTTAGTCTATGTTCTCTTGCTTATAACAGAATACCTGAAACTGAGTAATTTATTAGAACAGGAATTTATTTCTTACAGTTTTGGAGGTTGAGAAGGTCAAGGGATGACATCTGGTGAGAGACTTCTTGCTGCTGTGAAATATCTTGGAAATCAGTGTGATGATTCCTAAAAGTTCTAAAAATCAACCTTCCATATGACCCCGCAATCCTCCTCCTGGGAATATACCCAGAAGAACTCAAATCACCCTATAAAAAAGATACCCGCACATGTACGTTTATCACAGCATTGTTCACAATAGCAAGATCATGGCACCAGCCATGCTGACCATCAAAAGAGGACTGGATTTAAAAAATGTGATACATATGCACAATGAAATGTTATGTAGCCATAAAGAAGAACAAAATCATAAATTTCACAACAACCTGGATGGAATTGGAGTTTATAATACTGAGTGATCTCTCCCAGAATCAAAGAGCTGAGTATCACATGTTCTCACTCATAAACAGACCTTGAACAACTACCATAATACTATAAGAAAAGGATTGACAAAGGTGGGAAACTACGGGGGGGAGGAAAGGCAGGGGCAGGGAGGTGGGATTAATGGTAGTCAATATCTGCCTGGGGAAGGAGAGGCACACCTCATCAACAAAGGCACCTGCACAATGAATATGTATACACCTAGCCCTTAACTGTACCCCACAATTATAAAATAAAAATACATCTAATAAATAAAAAATAAAAAGAGTCCTCAGGTGGTACAGGCACCACAGTGGGGACTGGGCATGCTAATATGCTAGCTCAGATCTCTATTCTGTTCTTATAAAGTCACTATTTTTTCTTCCCTGATAGTCTAATCCATAATGGATTAATCCATCTATAAAGACAGAGCCCTCATCATCCAATTCCTTCTTACAGGCCCCACTTCTCAACACTGCCACATTGGAGATCTAGTTTCAACATACATTTTCCAGGAGACATTCAAACCATAGCAATCAAGAATAACGAAAAAATGAGCCTTCTTACCAGTAATTTTTTTTTTTTTTTTTTGAGTTGGAGTCTCACACTGTCATCCAGACTGGAGTGCAGTGGCCGCTCCCGGCCACCACAGCCTCGACCTGCTGGGCTCCGGCGATCCTTCCACCTTCGCCTTCCAAGGAGCTGGAACTACAGGTGCGCGCTACCACACCCAGCTAATTTTTTGATTTATTGTAGAGATGAGACCTCGCCAAGTTGCCCAGGTGGGTGTCGAACCCGCGGGCTCAGGCAATCCATGCACCTCAGCCTCCCAAGTCGCGGGATTATAGGCTGAACCACCAAGCCTGGCTTTACCAGTAATTTTTAACATTACACTGGAAATTTAAGCTAAGCAATAAAGTATATAAATTGAGAAGAAAAAATATAAAACTGACTTTGTTCACAGATGATATGATTAACTATATAGAAAGTCTGACAGAATGAAAACCTAGATGTAATAAGCAGTTATAGCAAGGTTGTAGGATATAAGGTTAATATACAAAAGTCAATTGTGTTTTTACATGCCAGCAATGAACAAATCAAATTTGAAACAAAAACACACAATATGTAAACACATCAATTACATTTGCACCCCCTAAAATAAACACTTAGATATAAATTTATCAAGATATATATAACATCTCTATGAGTAAATTTGCAAAATTCTGATGAAAGTGATCAAATAAAAACTAAATAGAAAAATAGTGTATGCTCGTGGATTGGAAGACTTAATATTGACAAGATGTCCCTTCTCCCAACTTGATCATAGATTTAACACAATCCTTGTAAAATCCCCAGAAAGTTATTTTGCGATATTGGCAAAATGATTCAAAAGTGTATATGAAGAAGGAAACACCCCAGAATAGCCAAGTCAATATTGAAGGAGAAAAAAATAATCAGAAAATTAACACCACTTTACTTCAAGTCTTAATACAGAACAACTGTATCACGTCAATGTGATATCAAATAATAGACTAATAAATCAGTGAAACAGAATAAAGAGTCCAGGAATAGACCAGACACATAATTAACTGATCTTTGACAAAACAGCAAAATAAATGCAATGGAGAAAAGATAGTCTTTGCAACAAAAGGTGCTGAAACAATTCAACATCCACATGCAAAAAAAGAATCAATTAAAAATTAAATTTAAAAAACTAAATTCATGGAAAGCTGAAGCAGAAGGATAGCTGGCACCCAGCAGGTCAACGCTGGGGTGTCTGTGAGTGTGCCACTGCACTCCAGTCTGGGCAACAGAGTGAGACTCCAACTCAAAAAAAATAATAATAATTCAAAATGGATCATAGACTTTAATACAAAATAAAAAACGACTCCTAGGAAATAACATAAAAAGAAATATCAATGACCTTAGTTATGGGGATGACTTTTTGATACAACAACAAAAGCATGATACATTCAGTAAATAATTGATAAACTGGACTTTATTAAACTTTGAAACTCTGCTCTTCAAAGGATACTGCAAAGAGAAAGAGAAGATATGCCACACACTGGGGAAGACATTTGAAAACACATATCTAACAAACATGTGTTGTCCAAAACATACAAATAACTCTTAAGACAACAATAATAATGAAACCTGATTAAAAATGGCAGAAAGACCTCAACAGACACCTCAACAAAGAAGATAAACAAATGACAAGAGTATAAAAACAAGCTCCACATCATGTCATTAGGAGATCACAAACTAAAACTACAACAAAAAACTGCTGCTATACACCTACTGAAATGGCTAAAATCAGAACACTGAGAAGATCAAGTGCTCATGAGGAAGTAGAGCAATAAGAACTCTCATTCATTGCTGGTGGAAATGTAAAATGGTACAGCACCTTTGGAAACCAATTTTTCATAGAATTTACTGAAATAAGTTAAAAAGTAATGTCCGCATAAAAACCTACACACAGATGTGTATGGTAGTTTTATTCATAATCACCAAAAGTTAAAAGGAATAAGAATTTCCTTCAGCATGTGAAATGATCAATACAGTGGAATATTATTGAGTACTAAAAAGAAGTTAGCTATCAAGCTGTGAAAAGACTGAGAAAATCTTCAAGGGATATTGCTCAGTGAAGGGAGTCAATGTGAAAAGGCTACATACTGTATGAGTTCAACGATATGACTTGCTACAAAGGGCAAAACTGTGGAGATATGAAAAGATCAGTAGTATTGCCTGAGCCCGCGGGTTCGAGACCCGCCTGGGCAACTTGATGAGGCCTCATCTCTACAATGAATCAAAATTTAGCTGGGCGTGGTAGCACGCGCCTGTAGTTCCAGCTACTTGGAAGGCTGAGGCGGAAGGATCGCTGGAGCCCAGCAGGTCAAGGCTGCAGTGGCCGGGAGCAGCCACTGCCCTCCAGTCTGGGCGACAGAGTGAGACTCCAACTCAAAAAAAAAAAAAAATTGCATGCTAAAATACATGTTTATTGTTCTTAATTGGGAAATTAGAAATCATTATTATCTATTTGCATATTAAGAGAATGAATTATTCCAAATACATATAAAGAAGCAAATATATTTTAAAATTTTGTTTCCCCAATTGGTCACCTACTGATCTCATTAAGCCCCTTCCTGGTTTTAACATTGCGATATTGTGGTATTATCATACAAACTGTCCTTTAATGAGAAGGTGCTTGATTAATCTAAATGTTTAGGCACATTAATTTTGCTCTGTTTCTTGTCTACAGATTACAAACTAATCTAAGGGTACTATATTAATTGATAACAGTATTGTCAAAATAGGCAAGGCCATTACATATTAGCACCAAAAGCATGAAAAGATTTTTTTTCTCTGCTCATATTTGTTGCTTTTAGTGTTAAGAATAGGATTTTCTCCTTGTCACACCTGCTATTTTTTTGCTTCAATTCTTGCCTGAGGAAGAGAAAGATCTGACTGAGTAGTAACCTCATAATTCTCCAGCTCTATTGAATCTTAACTTTCAATGAAAAGAATCTTCTATCATCAATTATTAGAACTATCCTCTTTTGTATATCTCCAAATGAAATTATATTAATTCATTTAATCCCTAGACAAATTCTTTTAGTATCAAGTATAAGCACAGTACATTTCAAGTCCTGTAGAATTTCCTACATAAATTTGACATATAACAGAGATGCTTAGTATATCATGGGCACTGAGTAATCAAAAGAAATAACCAATCAAAGACAATTTTGGCTGATATACAGCTTAATTCTTCTCATATGAAGATAAGAGTGTAATGGAGAAAGAGGAATACAATGGCTATTACACAATGCAAAACTGTAAAATATCCAAATTCCGGCATATGCAAAAATAAGCAATTGGAATAGAAGGCCGTTAGCAAATCTTCAGGGAAAATGGAGAATGTCAGTTGAAATTTTTTTAAAAAGGAAAGAACAGATACTTGTACATAAATGTTTAATTGAAAAATAACCTTCAAAACCAATATCTAAAAAACAAAAAAATGCCATTAAGAAAGATATTAGCCAGGTGTGGTGGCAGACACCTGTGGGTTCTAGCTACTCAAGAGACTGAGGAGGGAGAATGGCTTGAGCCCAGGAGTTTGAGGCTGCAATGAGATAGATCGCACCACTGCATTCTAACCGGATAACAAAGCAAGACCTCATTCCTCTCCAAAAGTGAGAGAGCAAGAGGGGAAGGAAGAAGGAAGGAAGGAAAGAAGGAAGGAAGGAAGGAAGGAAGGAAGGAAGGAAGGAAGGAAGGAAGGAATGACAGAAGGAAGGGAGGGAGGGAGAGAGAAAGGAAGGAAGGAACCTAAAAAATTATACTAGGTCACTAAATGTTCATTAAAAAACAAGATAATCACTCTTTACCAGTTCAGACTTGCATTTTAAAACAATTTAAATATCTATTGTCTTAGGGAAAGAAAATATTACACACGTACACAGAGTATATTTCTTTTTTCTTTTTTTTAATTTGAGTTGGAGTCTCACTCCATCACCCACGTTGGAGAGCAGTTGTATGCTCACGGCCACCCCAACTTTGACCTGCTGGGCTCAGGTGATCCTTCCGTCTCAGTAAAGAGTATATTTCTAAAATGAATGTGTTGATCAGAATCAATTAGCTCATGCTGTCGTGTTTGCTACCATGATGTTTTCTTTTTCTCTCACTCAGAATCTACTCTGACCCTGTTGAATCATCAGGGCAGTTCAATAATCTATTTGGTGTCTGTCTTGAGGCTCCTCATTTCAACAAGTGGGTCACAGAACATGGAGACAGGAAGTGAGCTGGAGAGACCACTTACATTGCCCAGATGCTGAGAAGGTACTCTCAGCTTGCATTCACAAGCCATTGGAAAAAAACAAGTAAGATGATTGCCAGGTGACTTCCAGGATGCTGGAAAGTATGTCCAGAAAGAGGAGGGGAACTAAATATTTGTTTTCACGAGGAATGGCAACTAAAGATGTACATTCACTACATCCTCTGTGACAAGCAAGCATGGAGAGTGGCATATCTATAAATGTGTAGAAGTCTGAAGATTTAAGACTTCACTGTTAAAAAATAAAGAGAAAAATATGTTATAACAAACCATGGACAGAAATGTGTATGGCCACCTAAAACTATCCCTACCAGAGTATAAAAATGCCAGTGACACAGCAGTAGAATTCCTCAGATGTTTTCCTGGCCATGGTAGGATTGGATTCCACTTTAAGCTTCAGGGCTCTTTGGCATGAAAATGGGGTCAATCCGAGGATATCCTATCTCGCTGGTGAGTAGCTTGGTGTTCATTTTTCTGGCTTTGCCGCTAAATCCCTTTGGGATTCTAGGGGGAAAAAAAATACAACTTTTCTGAATCAGTTTTTTGGTCTAAATACCTCTCAATAAATGATCACCAATGTTTTCTAGCTCAATCACACTAGCATTACATGGCATGATGTATTTTAATTTGTCTTATTTAATTTCAATGTAAGACAACTTACTAAATCAAAGTGGTGATGAAAAGAATAAGTTGAATTTGAAAAATATTAAAAAATTAATTTTCAAGTTTTCCTCAGGATCTGTTATATGACATTCTTACAGTGAAAGCACTTTATAAAGAGGTCCTTGTTATACTATGAAAATTAAATCAAGCCAGAGCTGCATCCTAGATGAAACTACTTTGTTTAAAATAGAGTTGAATTTCATTCAAAATGTGTAATAATGTAGGTATTTCCATTGTTATTCTTGGGTATTTATATACATGAGAAATTATTGGCAATCTTTGGAAAGATTTCTTTCAAATAACAGGCATGCGACATTATTGTGGATTTTACTGTAAGATTCTTAAGATGTTTAAAAATCCTCATAAGAAACATTTTTTACAAGTGCTAAATAATGTGCTGTTATTAGTGCATCACATACCAATGCCTTTCTTTTCAAAACAACATTTCAGAATCAGGTAGTTCATTTAATAGACCACTTTTTTTTTTTTCCTTTTAGACTAAGAGTAGAAAAGAAAAGACATGCTAAGAGATGAAACACAACCTCTCTTTATGTTAGGGGGAGAAACAAGTCTGTGAACTCAAAATGGTACCTAAGAAAGGATATTATTTATAGAAGCTGGAATATGAAAGGAAATGCCAGGAGATGTCAAAATTGATTGAAAAGCTCAACCTTGACGGCTCTGAAATTTGCAGGTTGAACACCTGCCACAATTTGTGAATGATCCTCTATCATCTTAAGGTGCTTGGCTTAGCTAGCATTGTGATGGAAATGGATGAGGGAAGCCAAGAGAAGATAAGTCACATGCTAGTGCCATTTCGTGCCTAAAACTTGCCCTAATATATGTTAGTCTGCAGTTTAAAAATAACTAGAAAGGCATGTATGAATTTTATTAGAAATGTCTCCTTTAGTGACTGTTCTCTATGCTATGCATAAAGAATTTTGAAATGTAAGTGCTTTCAAAGAACATTTTTTTCCTACTGGGGTGGTCACTTGTAATCTAAGTGATCTGTATATCAATAAATACTATTTTATTAACGATGTTTGAAGCTGTGGTTTCATGTTTGCTTGAGTACAGTTGGATATGTAATAGTTAAATATTCACTTGACTTATGGCATTGAAGAATCTGTGGCAGCTTTATTAAATAAGATTGGCTGAATTGCAGAATGCTCAAAATAACTAGGCAAGGAAATAACAAATGAATATTGCCAAAATAAAATGCACAGAAAACAGTCAGGCTCTCTTGGCTAATAAAGAGTAGCACAGTCTAATTAAAGCATACCAATGGGAATGTTGCTAGTGTTGAAATAAAACTAGAATGAAAATAAAATTACTTGATTTTGTTAAATCAAAACAAGATATGTGGTAAATCAGAGAGGTTTTTTTAGTCCATGCAGAGATTCTTTTTTGTCTAGCAAAATCCAAATCCTCATTTAACCTTTATATTCTTTAAACACATATATACCCAACCATACAAATATATTACATATATACACATACACAGATGATATCAAATATAGAAAGAAATAACTGTAGCTATTGTAATTCAATTACTGTTCTGGAATACACAACTCTACTAATAATATTAAAATTATTTAAATGTAATTGGCATTTGCTCATAGAATAATGTCAAAAATTACACATAACAAGAGAATGTACATCTTCACTGTGTTGCCTCCTTATTCTTCTATTAAGAACAAAGTGATGACTTCATAAAAAATAATAGATTTTGGAAGAAAAATGATAAATGACAAGTTTCCAAACAACCCTTTCAAAATAACAGCAATGCTAAAAAATGTACAAATGATTTAGCATTCTTCTAGGGAAAACAATGAACAATAATTTTCTTCTTTCTTTTGTTATAGGTATTTTCCAGAATAGGGAGAAAGTGGAAAGATGACTTACAAAAATAATTTCATGAAAATACAGTTACTCTTTTTTATAACAGGAGGTAGAAAAATGGCATTCAAGTATATACATTTAATTCTTTAAAGTAAATGTTAGGAAATTTAATATTAGTAAATATTAATGACAACGTCATTTAAATGACAACATCCTTAATAAATCTGAGAAATTGTTAATGTCCCACTGCTACCCAAAATTTTTAAAGACCTAATCTAATCACTATTTGAGAATATAATTCACTTGTTCTGTTTAAATAGGAAAAAAGACTCCAAACAAACTTAGGAGTTAATAAGGAGAAATACTTTGTGCTTTTACTTTCTTTTAGGGGATACTGCTCCATTCTATTTAGGTGGAATATACCATCATCCTTGCTTTGTTATCTTCATTTAAACCCACTGCTGTTCCCCCAGTCACTCCCAACTCACCCATTCCATTTGAGAAACGTGTCTTGCCTGTGATTTTGTCAATCTATTCTATCCTTTAACACCCTTTAATGTCACCACTCCCCCTGCACTGGGCAACATAGGGCCTATGTGGCTGAAATGATTGTGACTTTGGAGTCGATGGTTGCAAACTTTACTCCAGTGGACTTCATTTTTGTCAAATGGTTGCAACTTTAGGAACAATTACAGTATTTGATAAATATCACACTCTCAAAGGTCTTTGGGATACATAGAAAAAAGTAATATAGCAGGGTGAAAACTTCAGATTGTGTAATATTTGTTGGAAGCAATTTATGAACAAAATAAACTCTGCTTATTTGAATATATTTAAATATTTAAGTGTCTAAAAGATAACCTAGTTACCAGTATAATCTTTCAGAGATGTAAAAAAATCAACCTGTAATCCCGCACCTTTGGGCGGCTGAGGTGAGTGGATTGCCTGAGCCCGAGGGTTCGAGACCCGCCTGGGCAGCGAGACCTCATCTCCACAGTAAATCAAAAAATCAGCTGGGCGTGGTAGCACGCACCTCTATTTCCGGCTACCCTGAAGGCTGAGGCGGAAGGATCGCCGGAGTCCAGCAGGTTGAGGCTGTAGTGGCCGGGAGCGGCCACTGCACTCCAGTCTGGGCGACAGAGTGAGACTCCAACTCAAAAAAGAAACAAACAAACAAACAAAAAAACAAACAAACAAAAATCAATTGGATAACCTAGTTATCGGTGTAATCTTTCAGAGACGTAAAAAAAAAAAAAAATCAAATGAGATGAAGCTAGTTAAATCTAAATAAGTAAATGATATCTAAAAAGATATTTGTGATAAGGGATATATTAGCTTTTTCTTTTATATGAGCTAAGCTTAGGCTTTTTTAACAAAATAAATAAAAGTAAATATGGAAGAATAATGGTATAGTAGAAAAAGCAGGTTATTTTCAACCAGTGGATCTAACATTGAATCTCAGGTTTGCTAATTATAGCTGTGTTATCATTGGGAGGTTACATACACTCTCTCAATTACCGTAGTGGCTGAACTAGTAAGTAATCGGTGATTTTTTTTTTTTTTGAGTTGGAGTCTCACTCTGTTGCCCAGACTGGAGTGCAGTGGTCACTCCTGGGCACCGCAGCCTCGACCTGCTGGGCTCCGGTGATCCTTCCGCCTCAGCCTTCCAAGGAGCTGAAATTACAGGCATGTGCTACCACACCCGGCTGATTTTTTGATTTATCATAGAGATGAGGTCTTGCTGCCCAGGCAAGTCTCGAACCCGCAGGTTCAGGCAATCCACTCACCTCAACCTCCCAAAGGCGCAGGATTACAGGCTGAGCCACTGAGCCCAGCTGCTAATGTTTTACATGAGACAGTATCCTCACTCAGTGCTCATAGTTGGAAGTCACTGGGTAATAGTTAATTTTCCATTACATTGCCAGACCCTGCTTTCGCTTATAAAATAATTCATGCAGTTATTTAATCTTTAAATCCTGGTTTTAAATGTGATATGAAATAAAAATCCAAAAGAAAACTAAAGAAATAAAAAAGATTTAGGATCACCTCTGCCACTTAATTCGTGTGTACTATTGACAAAAATGCTTTAAAACTGAAGCTCGATTTTATATAAACTAAGGACAAAACTATGCAAACTGTGTACCCCATAAAGATGCTGTGGAATAGCAAAAACATGGAGCCATTGAAACTTGCCTATTGAAACTTAACTGGTCTGAAAAATGGTATATATACACAATGGAATATTATGCAGCCATAAAGAAGGACAAACACATGGATTTCACAGCAACTTGGATGGTTTTAGAGTCTATCATACTCAGTGATCTATCACAGAAACAAAGAACAGAGTACCATATGTTCTCGCTCATAAGTAGACCCTGAACAATTATCATAATACTATAAGAAAGGGATTGACAGTAGTGGGAGACTGCCAGGGGATGGGGGGCACACCTCATCCACAAGGGTACCTGCATAATGAACCTTGGTACACCTAACCCTGAATTGTATCCCACATCTTTAAAATAAAAAAAATTAAATAATAAGACTAATGGGGAAAAAGATACTGAGGAGATCAAGTTAGAGAAGAAATATGAATGACTTTGTAAATAATATTGGTATTAAGTGCTAAAGAGGCTAAAAATACGACTCGATATCAAACTAAATAAAGATCAAACAAAGTAAATGAATAAGACTTCACCAGTTGGCCTTTTCATTAAAATGTGCTATGCTTCTAATTTTATTAAACTAATGTTTATTTAAAGTAAATAGCAAAATCCTGGGCAAAATAGCAAGGTCTCCTCCTCTCCATCTGCTACTTTGCTGGGCGTGGTAGCATGCACCTGTAGTCCCAGGTCCTCAGTAAGCTGATGAGAGAGCATCCCTTAGAGCCCAGGAGCTCCAGGTGATAAGGAGTTACGCTCACCGTACTGCACTCCAGCCTGGGCAGCAGAGGGAGACGCTGTCTCTAAATAAATAAATAGCAACCACCTTTTAAAAAGGACAAATACAATCACATAGAGTATGTCTTCCACCAGATAATATGTCGACCATGCAGATGATTCTATAACTAGAAAGAGTGGAGATATAAAGGTTGTAGGTAGCTGACACATACCACTTGCTAAGATTTTTAAGTTTAGGAAACGAAGATGCTTCAAGCCCATCAATATACAGGCAAAGACTTAAGATAACCGTGGAGGAAAGAGTTGGAATGAAGTCTAGAAACTAAAAATATCCACACAGCTGCTAGTCCCAGACTCACAAAGAGTGAGCTGACTCCATGACAGAGGATCAAAATTAGTATCACATGCAGAAAGTGCTTTCAAAATCAGTGAAAATGGCAAGTTGGGCGTGAGGACGGGAATTCAAGAGTGAGAATATAGCATAGGTGATAGTTGAAAACTCATGAGGCAGACGTGAGTTGGTGAGCCATGTCTTCCACGGAAGGCTCTTTGTTAATAGAAAAGGAGTAGGAAAAGCAGAATCTAGCTTTGAGGAAGATGGGTTAGCAGTAGACATATTTATGAATGAACTGCAGGGAAGGTGTGGAGTTATGTGTTGAGGGGTATCCCTAAAACACATAATTTACTGATACAAATTGTGCATTTATTCTTATGTGTTTAAACTCAGTCACCTTCAAAGTACTCTTTGTTTGATGTCATACACCCATCGAGATGCTTTTTCCACTGCTCAAAACAGTTTTTGAACTCATCAGTTTTAACGCCTTTTAGAGCCTCTGCCATTTTTTGTTTCACCTCTCCACATCAGCAAAACATTTCCCGTTGAGGACTTTTTTCATATGAGGGAACAACAAAGAAAAAAAGTCATTTGGGGTGAGATCGGGTGAATAGGGAAGATGGAGCACAGGGTTAAAACCTTTTTGGTAAAAAGAAACTGCTGAACACTCAGCACTGTGTGGGCAGGTGCACTGGTAAATCACCCATCATTAAATGGGCAAACGGTTTGAAAGAATCTCCAAAAAAAATTTCACTGAAGCCGGAGGTAGCCTCTCACAACAATGCGAACTGGTACACTGATGCCAATGTGTTCCTAGAAGATTTACTTAGGGGTGAAGACTTTACTACAAGGGTTATGACCTCCAAAAAATAATTTTGGTTTTTTGAGAGTACTCCCTAGAATATATAGCTAAATTTTCACAGAAAAGAAGGGCTGGATTTCACAGGCATGAGGATTTTCATCTCAAAAAAAGGAAAGTCATCACTCCATATATAAAAGAGTATTACCACATTTTATTAAAAACGATTAGATTGTGAAATTATCAGGATCTAATTCTAGTCATTTGCATGATGCATGTTATGACAATTCTAAGAAGCTTATGTAGAGGCTGCTCATGTTTCCATCATCTTGGTTTGCTGTTGATTTTCTCTTTCTCTCTTGGTGAGATTATATGAGAGCCCATGGCTCAGAAGATGGCTACTTTATTACATATGTATTAAGAGAAATTAGCCATATACTTAATGAAGTTTTTTCATGGAGATAGAAATTCTCTTAATTTTGAAATACATAAAATTTCTCATTCACTGAATTCTTTAACCAATTACTGTTATTACTTATTCATTCATTTCATTAACAACATCAAAACTTTAAAATTACTCAGGAATTTAGAGTCAATATCATCTCAACTTATTTGTAATTATGGAAGGAATGAGAAAAGATATGATCATTTTCGCTAAACATGTTAATTTTGGGACATCATTGCTTCATTCAACCTGAATAAATTTCCAGTTTTTTGAAAAATTCTTAATTATAATATTTGCATACAACTTTTAAATACAGAGATATCTTATACAATGTTGGAAAAAGGTATCTACAATTATTTATGTTTCCTCATACACAACCTGAATATCTGCGGATAGTTATTTTTTGTGAAGTTGCGTTTCAAAGTATCAGTGATTTAAAAATAAAGTATGGGGCAACCCCTATGGGTCCCCTCCCACTGCGGGAGCTTCTCTGTCCTTTCAATAAATCCTGCCTTCAATAAATAAATAAATAAAGTATGGACTCTTAGATAAATAGGTCCTCATTTGATAAAAATATTAGCCCCCTTAGCCAAGATGAAAACAAAAAATGGATAGTTTACAGTTTAAAGAATAGACTTGTATTACGGTTGTTTTAGTGGAGATAAATAAAAAGATTATTAGATAGCATGAATAACTTATCTGATAATAACACAGCATAAAAGTATGTAATTGAATCTAAATTATTTTAATTGTTCTTATAAATGTAAACTTTCTCCATAAACTAGAAAAGTTATATTTTACATGACTAGCACAATAAATATTCTAATGACTTATGTTGTACTATCTTTGTATAACCACATTTTACTGAATTATTTTTAAATTATATTAAGTCAAAAGACTAAAATTAATAATCCACTATCTATATGCATTAGCCTTATAAGTCCAGCTCGGGAAAAAAAAATAGCATTATTATGGAGAAATAAAGCACAAGTGGCTTTTATTTTAGTGCCTTATGTATCTGGTGGCAAGTAGAAAAATCAGTTTTCTAGTCTGAACCACTAAATTTTTACAGTCATCCCACATGTGAGGTTTCTTACTCTGTTCTTTGGATATGCGACTGCTAGAGCATTTAAGTGTCACTTTCCCTTCCTTCCCTAGTGCCTTACATCTGGTCAAGCTGATGAGAAGACCTAGATACTCTCTTCTTTGGTGCATGTTGGAAAGTCAAACCATACAAGTCCCTTCCTCTGTGTGAACTTTTATCCTGGGCCCACCTCAAATCACAACAAAAACCCAGGCCAGTTTCTTTTCCTGGTTCTTTCAAGACATTTTGGATCTACTTGAGTGGACTGCCATGATGTTTCAAATACCACAATTTTGAAAATAATAAACGTTTTCACACTCTGGTGTATGAGTGTGTGTGTGTGTGTGTGTGTGTGTGTGTGTGTGTGTGTGTGTGTGTGATTGTTAGGTTTCAAAACCAAACTTGGGGTGGGGTTCCATGTGCTTTTGGAGGTGATCATAATATTCATTCAGCACACTAATTGGTCCTTAGTTCATGAATTATGGTAGAAACGGGTGATTAGTCGGTTACTAAAAATGGTCTTAGTTTTCAAGGCGTCAACAATCTGTTGAGGTCAGTGGTAGGTAAACATAAAATTAAAATAGGGTATGAAAAGTCTGTAGTAGAGAGAAGCACAAACAAAATTCCTAAATGTGAGAAAAAGTGGAAATAATTAAATTAGACTTTGAGGTTAGAAAATATTTTCTGGATGATTGAGTTCAGTTTTAAAGGATGAATAAGAGTTATTCTTACTTCATTATTCCAAAAAATTATGAAAAATTAGAGGCTTTTGAGAAACAAATGATATATTTTATTAATTGCAAGTAATTTTTTATAAGTAGAAACTAAAAAATGGAGGAAAAAGAGACTGTGCAATAAGGGCCAGACAGTGAATGTTCATGTAAAATTATCTCTGAAGTTTATATTTTATTGCTATTTTTATTTTAGGCATTGTTCCACAAGTTACATAATGAAGATTTCATCACATTCTGTGTGTTATCAGTAGTACCCAAAACATTTTTAATAGTTATACTGGCTATATTTCACTTTTGAAAAACTACATGGCTGTCTTATTTTCACTCATTGTGTTATGACTTACAACAGCAAATATAGGGCAGCCAATTTGAACATTTCTGACATGATGTATGGTTAAACACATTAAAACCTCTTTTATTGCTATTTATAACTGGTCTCTTAGTCTGTAAAATGGATCCAATATTATCTTTTCTATTCCTTGCCCCCAAATAACAAAACTATTTTGGCATAAACTTTATTTTTTCTCCCATATCCGGTCCTTTTTCCTTCTGGTTATATACACCTTTGCAGGTAAACATGACTATATCACTTGATATACTTGATGATATGGAAGCGGGAATGAGACATGCCTTTTCCTGAAATGTACCAGAACATACCTTTCGCATAGTATAGCTAATGGATAGAGTAGTCTCTTTCAACCTGATTGCTGAATTGCTGCATTATGCAAAGACATACAAAGAGTGAAAAATACATCTCTCTTGTGCTAAAATACTGAGATTTCAGAGTTTGTTCTATTAGCATAACATGCAACCCTAAATTGATTCAATTGGTTTGTGGAAATACCTAAATACTTAAATGATTTAAATTTAATAACTAACAAAAAGCAACAAATAATGATGAGGATCTTATGATCCTGAGGATAATATCTTCTGAAATTTATAAGAGATGACCTTGTTTTAAGTCATTTATTCATACTTTCAGGAAGCATTAGTTTATTTCTGCTATGTGTAAGTACTGTACACAGAGTACATCACTTGCTGAGGTTCCTGAAATAAATAATAAAGAAAAATTTTGCCCTCTAGGTTTTTATAATTTATTTAATGAAGGAAGTTTATGAGTGATAAACAAATGGCTGCAGAATTTTAAAGAGGAAGAACTTATATTTAACACTATCAGGTAAAAGTTCAGAAATGAAGTGGCATTTAGTTTATGTCAGGTTTTTAATAATATCTGTATATACCAAACTTTTGAACCTAACCCTTTAGAAATGACTAGACTATGTAAGCCAGGTCTATTGACTGAATCTCTGTCTCTCTCTGGCCCTTCCTACTCATCCTCTTATCTATATATAACCTTTTGGATGCAAATTGTATTAAAATTAGACCGCAAAACAAATATTATTCACTTTCCTAAATAGCTGTATACATAGCTCCCTCATTTCAGGTGTCAGCTTAAATATCATTTCATAATGGCCTACTTTTGCTACCCTTGCTTTTCTTTTTCAAATTACTAACTGATATGATATTCTATCAGATGTTTTGATATTTGCTATTGTCTGTTTCTTGTACTTGAACGTAAACTTCCTAAAGGTAGGTAGTTTGTTTTATGTGACATCATATCTCCATATCTCCAGCTGTAGCTTAGTCTTTGACACATAATATCTATTTAATTAATGAATAAATGAAAGAATAATAAAATACATATCTGTAATGAATGTTTTCTTCATCTTTCTCTTGAAGGCTAAAATTATATTATTCTCTGCCATCAGTGGCTAAAATTGTAAATCTACAGACTATTCTTTTCTTCCTTTTTCCAACACAGCAATAAATTAGGAATGAAACATAAAGATTTGGCTGGTTAACATATCTCAATAAGTATCACAATGTTTCTGTTCAGTATCTTTCTATATTTTATAGGAATGGCAAGACAAATGGATAAATCAAGGCTTCTTTTTTTTCCCCATCAAGGACTTTTGCAACCAGAAATAAAATAAAAGCGTATATTTCTGTGTAGTTAAAAACACAGCTGGAACTGTTTACTCTCCAGACGAGTTTTAATTACAAATAGTAGACTTTGCTTTGCTTTTCCAATCTGCTGTACATAGCAGTGAACCAACATCTATGAAGTGAGTCAGGAAAATGAGTAGGATTAGAGCAGAAATTATAGCACTGATATTACTCATATTGTTTAACTTTCCATGCATCTAAATTTAATATAAACCTATAGGACAAATTTGATAAAAATGGAACATTTGATTATTTTTTTTCCCATGTCTTCAATTTTGTAATGACTTAAGAATGTATATAAAATTTAGGGGAAAGTTAATCATCTGTTATTTAAAGTCCTTAATTTGAAAGAAACAGGAGCATACTTAGGTTATTTAAGATTAGGTATGTTCATTTTGGATACCCGAGGAACTAAGAAAAAGCTACTACTCTCTCAGTAGGTTTTATAGAAAATTGGGATCTCTAGACCACAGAGTAACTAACCATCGAAGATCAACAGTAGCTCTAGTATGCCAACTGGAATGTTCAGCTGTTTCCTCATTGGTAGGTATTCATTTAGCTTAGAATTTTCTAGCCTAAGGAATTGGCTTAACGTGGTCTCAGTTAGCCTTGATGTTTAGTTTCTTCCTAGTCCACTAACCCTTAAATACCATGTCTTTCTTCTGCCCAAAACTTTTGCTACTGCTGGCTTCTATGTTTACTGCTCCATGACTTCTTGCTTTTTTGTGTTTCTCTATATGTTTTGCATTGTAGCTTTCTGAGATAAAGGTTGTAATCAGATAGTCTGACTTAATCAAGAGACACTGCCTGTATTGGTGAGGCATCCTTTGTCTCACACATAGCTTCTGACCAACATGCACATGGTTATTTCTTGTTTTTCTTTCACCTCTTTGCTGATTCCTGAGACTATCTAAGTGGACAGTTTAAAAATTAGTCAAATAGTACAAAGCAGAATAAGTTACACATAAGTAATTCTTTGGAGAAGAATTCAGTGGTTTAAAATAACCATCTGTTCTTTTTCATGTTCAGAATTGCAGCAAGGCCATCAATGACTTTAAAGCTGATCAAATCAGAGAACAAATCCTATATGCCCACCTGAAGGGTGTCTCCCCTTATCCCCAACCCTGAAATCACTTATGGAAACATTGTCAGTGTCTGGATTTTTTCAGGAAAGTAAAATCGTCAAAATTAATTTGGGAATCATAGTCACACAGAAAGGGAAACTTAAAGAAATATGAAATAAGCTAGAAAAGTCAGTGGAAATCTTAGCAAGACACTTGAAAAAACACGTATTAAAGATTTCCTTTTGAAGCACAGAATTGAAAAAACCCAGAGATCATGGAATTCTCAGAGGAAATGCCATCAGATCTGACTGCCAAAACCTCAGATCAGGAGGTCCTGGAGAGGTCAGAGAATTCACTGGAGCCGATCACCATCACAACCTGTCTTAGAATAATGACTTTCACTTCACCTACGCTTTTCAAATCCCACACACTCTAACCTCACTGGCAAACTCTAACCTGGAGCCCTATAAGAAAAGTCATTTTGGAAGACCTTGGGGGAGACTAGTGACAGTGCTGAGTTCACCACAGACTGTCCAGCACATGCAGGGAAATGGTTCTGTGGACCCATAATCTTTGCTTGGGGGTGGGGAAAGATGAGGGAATTTAGTTTTCTGGAATAAACCAGAGGTGGAGCTGGATACCAAGAGTATTTGTTTCAGATGACGAAGGACTTCTGGAGTATGCCTCTTAAAAGCATATTTTCTAGTGAACGCCTAAGTAGTCAGAGGTAAATATGGATAAAAACAATCTGTATTTTGCAAAATTGCAATAGAGTTAATTACTATTTCTCTAGTGGGAAGCATTTCTATAGCAGAAACGAGTCTCAACAGACATTTACTTTGGGATAATGTAAGTTTTTAGAGTTTACATTGTATGGTATTGGAAATAAATATGTGTAAGATGAAGAATGATGTATTTACATTGGAAAGTGGTGTATTAAGAAAAATTAGAACTTGAAGTACCTTGAGAGTTTGAGTTTTAAAAAAGAGCTACAAAATTGTTACATAAAGAGTGGACATGGGTAGAAAATAGACACATAAAATGTGAAGTTATTATATCTTATGTTAGACATTATTTGTCCTGTTTTCTGTACATGACATGCATTTATTTCATCACTTACTATCAGTGAGAACCTGGGCAGGTAAAAAAAATCTTTCCCTGATTTGGATCCTTCATCCTTAAAATGGGGGAATTAATGCTTATAAAGCTTTTATAAGAGTGCCTAACACATATTGGGGTCTTAATTAATGTTATTATTATTAATAGCATTATTATTGTTATAAAAATGTTTTTTGTTTCTAGCTATGATAATGCTAGAATCTATATTTAAGGAATGCCTATGTTACAGACATAAAATAGTCAAAATTCAAATAAAACATGAAGAGAAGTGAATTTCAAAAAAGAAAATCCTGTCAGGACATTTGCAAGAAGCATAACATGCTTAGGCAAAGTAATTTGTGAAGAATTAATAGGAGGACTGTTGCATACAGGAAAGGGTTAGAAACAGTAAGGCATGGTTTCTATATCTAGTCTAAAATGTTGGAGGCAAAAAGTAGTTAGTTGACTTCAGGGAGAAAGAACTGTATGGAGTGACTGCTTGATAAAAACTGTTATTTTTCTCACAGAAAAGTAAGTGAAGTCCACAGTGACCCCAAAACCCCAAAGGAAGAAAGATGGGAGAATAAATAATCAGACTCATTTACATCCCACTCCGATTTCTTGCTAATAATT
Organism: Carlito syrichta; assembly: GCF_000164805.1. NCBI lineage: Eukaryota > Metazoa > Chordata > Mammalia > Primates > Tarsiidae > Carlito > Carlito syrichta. Next base: position 2,849 of record NW_007250902.1, on the reverse strand, counting down.
TTTATCCACTGAATCCAAATTTTACCTAAAAGACAAGAGAACCCTTAATGCAATAAATATAGCTCAGTTTCCAGGAAACTATAATAGGATGAAAGTGTTGACCTGATCTTGATGGACTAATAGATATTATTTGGTACATGTTTTTTAAAGTAACTGTCTGATCAGGTTTGAAATGGCACATTTTAATATATCAAAATATTAGCAATATTCTGACAGTTAAATTTGAGAACATTCACTAAATTAAACAGAACTAGGTATGTATATTCTGTGCTGCTTTTATATCGGGAAAAATTGTATTTGTTTTAGATTAAGGGAAAAAGTGTTTTCATGACATTTATACATAAGTGTTGGCAGGTGTATTTGTTTATGTTAGTGAAAAACATATGTATTTATGACCTTTAGATGTCTGCAGCTGTTTCCTATTTTTAAAATTTGTCTTTTGTGAGATGAATGAAATTATTGTATTAGAAAATTAATTCTTTCAAGAGTCATTAGATAATAATATTTACCATAATAATTGAAGTACATGGTCTATGCCTAGCATTTCAATAGTTATCCATTAACATTATATTACACTATTCTTTAAATTTCAAAGGCTATTTTTAACCTACTTTAAAAATGATATTATGCTTTCTTAATAGTTCTATTGAATATTAATTCAGATATCAACTTTTAATGTTTAGACCTCTTTTAAAAAATAAAAACACTTGAAATAAATGTCTTTTACATGCATATAACTGTAAACTTACCATACTAAAGGTTATTAATGAAACTAAATGAATTAATAATTAATGGAAGTAAATAAAATATAAATACACAATTAGTAAATATTAAATTCATTTATAAAATACTGTAAAGGGTAAATCAATTGAATTATTTTCACCCAGCAATCTCTGTCTTCCTGGAGCATCTACCACACTGGGATATCAAATACTAAAAGTCTTAAAATGTATATTCTTTCTCTGTTAAAGTTGTGTTTGCCCAGTCTGGAAGAAAATAGAGAGATAACTCCTCCACAAATAAGTTCCAAAATCAAATACTTCATGAATGTGAATGGTTATTTGTCTGCTTGTTTTTCTGCTTCTGATTCTCTGTTGTCTTAGCAGAAACCAAACGTGTATCCAGATTTTCCAGCCCACTTCTGATTCCCTTCTTCTCAGTCTCAGCAGATGACTTCTCGTATGATTTATTTGTGAAGAATATAGAAGTCTTCAGTTCTATAGACCTTTCAAATTCTGTTTCCTTTCCACTTAGCATGTAAATTTAGTGTTTGACTCAAAAAAACTCTCCAAAATCTTTAGAAATAAAAGGCATTCAATACATTTAAGTCAACGTTGTAGACTAACTATTCAAAAGTTATATCTATCACCAACATACAGAAAATACATATATAAAAGAAAGAACATCTTCTTAAATGCTTTCAAGGAAATAAAGAAACTTCTGGGCCTCAGATAAGCAAGGGGCTGCTTTACAAGATAGCACTCAAACTGCTTTCTAAAGAGTGTTTGCAGACTAAAAGCATGCAGAGACTTGGTTTCTAATGAGCAAATCAAAGACAGGAGACAAAGCCCTTGGTCATAATAAATTGAGTAATTATAACTGAGATCTATATTTAAAGTCAGGCTACCATGTGGCTACATAGTCAAATAATGCTAGAATAAATTTTTCCAGCAGCAAAAGAGAAAGAAAAAGAGAAAATCGCTGTCATTTAGCAGGGAGGGGGGCAGTTTAGGGAGAAAAGTCAAAGTTACCTTCTAAATTTGAATTCTGATCATTCAAAATCCATGGTTTGTTCTCTTCTAGATTTTAGTTTCAAATGGATACTGCTATCTGATCCAGAAAACTCCAAGTTGACAAAAAGCCTTAATTGGTTCCAGGTTGATAGAGAATCAGGTCTGCTTAGAGAAGCAAAACGTGATTTCTTTAGAGGCCCATATTCTCAAATTAGGCCTAGCAAGAAGAACACCACATAGCTCTCAGATGAGCAAGAGCATGTTCTAAAACACCATAACACAGAGGTCCCTAGGAGCAAAGATCAGTGCAAGCAATGAGTAGCAAGATTCAACCTCTAAGGCCTTATTTGTTATCGTTATCATAATATGAATATAAAATTAAGGATGATTACAACTTGCACAACATTTAAAATGACAGATTTGAATTTGTTTGAGCAATAAGTCCATGAACAACAACAAAAAGTGGTGAGTCAGATGGCATCTCGGGCTGTTTTCTGTTGCTGGTAACAGAATACCACTGGGTGATTTAAGAACAAAAGTTTATGTGACTCAGCTAAGAGGCTGGGAAGCTCATGGTTTTGGCATCTAGTGAGGCTCATCCCATGGTGGAAGGCTGAAAGACTGAAGAAGAGCATGGGTGAATGAGAGTTCATTTTTGTAGCAAAGCCATTTTCCAGATGACGCACCCACTGTCGTAAGAACAGCATGAATACATTCATGAGAGGAAAGGCCTCATGACCCAAATGCCTTCCAAAAAGTATGACTTCTCAACATGGCCACAAAGGCAAACACATTTCCAAGACATGAACACTTTTTGTAAACACAGACTTTAATGTCTATTATGCATTTTTCTGATTACGTAGTTAAAAATGCATTCCTATTTAGGAAAAACTGAGAACTATGAAAAAGCATGAAGGAAAACAATTTTCTGTAATCCTATTGCACAGAGATAATTACTGGCATTTTAAACATGTTTCTTGGGGAGACGGAGCAAGATGGTGACGGCATAGGTGAACTGGTGAGATTCTCTGAACGGACCAAGACTGCAAACTGCTGAATAGACAGACTGTAAAGCAGAGGGAAAAATGAACAAAACCAGAAGACCCTCATAAGGAA
>NW_007250901.1:2498-3461 GCF_000164805.1 Carlito syrichta | reverse complement strand
CAAGGTGCTTGGTAGAATTTCGGTCCTTTTAAATTTGCTTATGCTTGATTTATGGCTGAGTATGTGGTTGATCTTAGAATATGTTCCATGTGGTGATGAGTAGAATGTGTATTCTGGGGTCTTTGGATGGAGTGTTCTGTAGGTATCAATTAAGTCCATTTGATCCAAAGTCACATTGAGGTTCCGAATCTCCTTGCTGATTTTTTGTCTTGATGATCTGTCTAGGGTTGTGAGTGGGGTATTAAAGTCCCCAGTTATGATAGTGTTCGAGTCGATATCTTTCTTTAGTTTTCCAAGAAGTTGCTTTATAAAAGTTGGCGCACCTATGTTGGGTGCATATATGTTTAGGATAGATATTTCTTGTTGATGGATTGAGCCTTTTATCATTATGTAGTGGCCTTCTGTATCTTTTTTGATTTTTAATAGCTTGAAGGGTATTTTGTCTGAAATTAAGATCGCTACTCCTCCTTTCTTTTGTATTCCGTTCACCTGAAAGTTTGTTTCCCATCCTCTTACTTTGAGTCTGTGGGTGTCCTTTCTAGTGAGGTGAGTCTCTTGAAGGCAATAGATTGTTGCCTGATATTTTATCCATTTTGCCACTCTACGTCTTTTCAGTGGTGCATTTAGTCCATTCACATTTAGGCTAATAATTGAAATGCAAGAGTTGATCCCTGTCATAAGGTTCTTACAGAGTTGTTCCTGCTTGTTTGTTGTCTTTCTTTGGGTTTTGGAGTTGGTTCATGTGTGTTTTTAATCTCTTGCCTGTACTCTTGTGAATTATGCTGTTGTTCTTTTTTCTTTTTCTTCTGTGTTCAGTACTTTCTAAGTGTTTCTTGTAGAGGGGGTCTGGTGGCAGCGTAGGTTCTTAGGGATTGGATATCTGGAAAAGATTTCAATTCTCCTCACTAATGAAGCTTAGTTTGGCTGCATAGGTTATTTCTTGGTTGAAATTGCTTCTCTTTT
>NW_007250901.1:1646-2478 GCF_000164805.1 Carlito syrichta | reverse complement strand
CCTGGATTGGGCTTTATTTGGTGATCTGGATCTCTGCTGAAATAGGGTTTGTGGTCTGCTTTCCAGCTTCTTAGGTGGCTTGTAGGTGTCAATTCTGTCTTCCATTTTCTTCATGTGTGTTTGTAGGGATATAAATTCCCCTCTTACTACAGCTTTCAGGGCATCCCAGAGATTTTGGTAAGATGTTTCTTCATTTTCATTTGTTTCCAGGTATCTTTTGATCCCTGTTTTGATTTCGTCATTGACACAGGAGTTGTTTAGCATCATGCTGTTTAGTGTCCATGTCCTTGTGGGTTTTGGGGGGACTTTGTTGGTGTCAATGGTTATTTTTATTCCACTGTGGTCCGAGAAGGTGTTTGGTAGAATTTCGGGCCTTTTAAATTTGCTTATGCTTGATTTATGGCCGAGTATGTGGTCGATCTTAGAATATGTTCCATGTGGTAATGAGTAGAATGTGTATTCTGTGGCCTTTGGATGGAGTGTTCTGTAGGTATCAATTAAGTCCATTTGGTCCAAAGTTACATTGAGGTTCCGGATCTCCTTGCTGATTTTTTGTCCTGATGATCTGTCTAGGGTTGTGAGTGGGGTATTAAAGTCCCCAGTTATGATAGTGTTAGAGTCAATATCTTTCTTTAGTTTTCCAAGAAGCTGCTTTATGAAAGTTGGCGCACCTATGTTGGGTGCATATATATTTAGGATAGGTATTTCTTGTTGAAGGATTGAGCCTTTTATCATTATGTAGTGGCCTTCTGTATCTTTTTTGATTTTTAATAGTTTGAAGGGTATTTTGTCTGAAATTAAGATGGCTACTCCTCCTTTCTTTGTATTCCGT
>NW_007250901.1:0-819 GCF_000164805.1 Carlito syrichta | reverse complement strand
ACAGTTCAGATTAACCTTCCTTCAGCAGTTTGGTCTGTCTTTATCAAGCTTGTTTCTCCCATTCCGGTGTTGTTACCTTGAATCACCAGCAGGTGGTGCTATCTCAGCTGCTCGCCCAGAGGGGGTGGGGCCGGACAGGAACAAGATGGCTGCCTGCCTCTGGGCAGTCAACAGGAGACTCATGGTGGGCGGGTAGGACGTCTTGGTCGCAGGAGAGGTGGCAGTGATCCCAGCAGATCTTCCCTGAAGGGGTTTGAAGTGGGTTGCCTCCGGCCCCGGTGGTGTGATGTGCTACGGCCCCTCACAGAGGCTGCGGCAGCGGCGGCGGCACTGTTTGCGCTGCAGTGACTGTCCAGTCCGTTGCGATGTCCCAGCGGTGGCAACGTCCAAGCTCCATATGAAGAGCAGGCTGCGATGTTGGGGTCCACAGCCCCCTGGGGCGAGAGTCAGAGACCCACTGCAGATCTCCTTTGCAGAGGGCTTCAGAGACCGGGTTGCCCCGTCGCCATCTTCAATTATTGTTTTCAAACAAAGCAATGTTGCCACAAAACAGAAAACCTAGGGACAGGAATAATGATTATGATAGAACTCCCTAGTAGTGATATACTGCTCTTATTATTTCCAGAGGGATCTCTGTGTATCATCCTGTTGGTCCCTCTACTAGCTCTGAAAAGCAGCACTGTTTCCTCTCTGTAGTCGAGAAACTGAGGCACAGTGCTGCTGAGATTTCTCTATTGGTTGCCGTATATAACCAGGGGCAAAAACTGTTAGCAGAGTACAAGATTCCTGAATCTAAACTTCATGCTTTATTTTGTACCT
>NW_007250900.1:2536-4079 GCF_000164805.1 Carlito syrichta | reverse complement strand
ACCAAAATAAAAGCCCAAATCCAGGACATAGAAGACAAAAAGATAATACAAAAAAATCAATGAAACAAAAAGCTGGTTCTTTGAAAGGATAAACAATATCGATGGTCCCCTAGCTAGATTGACCAAGAAAAAGAGAGAAAAAGCCCAAATAAACACAACCAGAAACACAAAAGATGAAGTCACATCTATCCCTGAAGAAATATAAAAGATCATTAGAGACTACTATGTACACTTGTATGGAAACAAACTTGAAAACCTTAAGGAAATGGAGGACTTTCTGTAATCACACAACCTGCCTAGGTTGAAATAAGAAGAAATTGAGACCAATAACAATCAAGGAAATTGACTACAATTTCCTTGAAATTGTACCTACAAAAGAAGCCCTTGTCCAGATGGCTTTCCAGCCGAATTCTACAAGACATTTAAGGAGGAGCTGATACCAATCCTACTGAAGGTATTCCAGGCGATTGAGAAAGATGGAACTCTCCCCAAATCATTTTACAAAGCAAACATCACATTGATACCCAAGCTGGGGAAAGACCCAACAAAGAAGAAAAACTACAAACCAATATCTTTGATGAACATAGATGCTAAAATCCTCAACAAGATCCTTGCAAATCAGATTCAACAACACATCTCAAAAATCATCCATCATGACCAAGTAGACTTGTGGTCTTGCTTTTCTTGCATCCCTGGGATGCAAGACTGGTTCAACATTCATAAAACCATAAATGTAATTAAATACATCAACAGATGTCAAAACAAAAACCATATGATTATATCATTAGATGCAGAAAAACTATTGATAAAATCCAGCACCCTTCTTGATAAAAACCCTCGAACATCTAAGCATATGGGGAACATACCTCAAAATAGTAAAAGCCATCATACTCCTAAAAGGACAAAAATAGGAACCATTTCCCCTGAAAATTGGAACAAGACAAGGATGCCCACTCTCACCCCTCCTGTTCAATATAGTATTGGAAGTCATGGCTAGAGCAATCAGAGAAGAGAAAGCAATAATGGGAATCCATATAGGAAAAGAGGAAGTCAAGTTATCTCTCTTTGCAGATGACATGATCATGTACCTTGAAAACCCAAGAGAATCTGTCAAAAACCTCCTTACACTGATAAAGGACTTTGGCAAAGTCTCAGGATATAAAATAAATGTACAAAGAAAATTGCATTTCTTTACACCAATAATAAATAAACAGAAACCCAAATAAAAAGCACAATTCTATTCACAGTAGCCACAAAAACATGAAATACCTTGGCATCTTCCTAACCAGAGACGTGAAAGATCTTAACAATGAGAACTACAAAACATTGCTCAAAGAAATCAAAGATGACACAAACAAATGGAAAAATATCCCATGCTCATGGATTGGAAGAATGAAAATTGTGAAGATGTCCATCCTACCTAAGGCAATCTACAGATTTAATGCACTATCCATCAAATTACCAGCAACATTCTTCTCAGACCTAGAAAAAACAATGCAGGAATTCATATGGAAACACAAACAACCAAGAATAGCCAGAACAA
>NW_007250900.1:0-2516 GCF_000164805.1 Carlito syrichta | reverse complement strand
TCATTAGATGCAGAAAAAGCTTTTGATAAAATCTAGCACCCCTTCTTGATAAAAACCCTCGAACATCTAGGCATACGGGGAACAAACCTCAAAATGGTAAAAGCCATCTACGAGAAATCCACAGCCAGCATACTCCTGAATGGACAAAAATTGGAACCATTTCCCCTGAAAACTGGAACAAGACAAGGACACCCACTCTTACCCCTCCTGTTCAACATAGTATTGGAAGTCCTGGCTAAAGCAATCAGAGAAGAGAAGGCAATCAGGGGTATCCAAATAGGAAAAGAGGAAGTCAAGTTCTCTCTCTTTCCAGATGATATGATTGTGTACCTTGAACACCCAAGAGAATCTGTCAAAAACCTCCTTACACTGATAAAGTCCTTTGGCAAAGTCTCAGAATACAAAATAAATTTACAAAAGACAATCGCATTTCTCTACACCAATAATAAACAAACAGAAATCTAAATAAAAAACACAATTCCATTCACAATAGCCACAAAAAAAATGAAATACCTTGGCATCTTCCTAACCAGAGATGTGAAAGACCTTTACAATGAAAACTACAAAACACTGCTCAAAGAAATCAAAGATGACACAAACAAGTGGAAAAATATCCCATGCTCATGAATTGGAAGAATCAACATCGTGAAGATGTCCATCTTACCTAAGGCAATCTACAAATTCAATGCAATCAAACTACCAGCAACATTCTTCTCAGACCTAGAAAAAACAACATAGGAATTCATACAGAAACACAAACGTCCAAGAAGAGCCAGAACAATCCTCAGCAAAAAAAAACAAAGCAGGCGGTATCACATTACCAGACTTCAAACTTTACTATAAAGCTACAATTATCAAAACAGCTTGGTATTCGTACAAAAACAGGCATATAGACCAATGGAATAGAATTGAGATTCCAGAAGCAAAACCCAATTTCTCAATCAACTCATCTTCGACAAAGTCTCCACCACCTACCACTGGGGAGAGGAGAACCTATTCAGTAAATGGTGCTGGGAAAACTGGCTGATCATATGCAGAAGACTTAAACAAGCCCCTATCTGGCCCCATACACAAAAATTAACTCTAAATGGATCAGAGACCTAAATGTAAAACCTCAAACCATATGAACCTTAGAAAATGCAGGACATACCCTTATGGAAATTGGAACTGGCATCCTATTCCTGAACAAAACTCAAAACCCACAGGCCATACGAGATAAGATAGATAAATGGGACCTCATTAAACTGACAAGCTTCTGCAAAGCCAAAGAAACCACCAAGAGAGCAGGGAGATAGCCCACAGACTGGGAAAAAGTATTTGCCAACTTCAGGTCTGACAAAGGCTTAACATCTTGGCTCTACAAGCTTCTCAAAAGTGCTGGGGAAAAAAACCAATCAACCCCATTATAAAGTGGGCAGAAGATATGAACAGACACTTCTCAAAGGAAGACATCTGAGCAGCCAACAGACACATGAAGAAATGTTCAACCTCACTAACCATCAAGGAGATGCAAATCAAAACCATGCTGAGATACCACCTATCTCCAGTCAGAATGGCAATTATCAGTAACTCAAAAAATAACAGTTCCTGGAGAGGGTGTGGTAAAAAGGGAACACTCCTACATTGTTGGTGGGAGTGCAAACTAGTGCAACCTATGGAAAACAGTGTGGCTATTCCTAAAAGCTCTAAATATCGACCTCCCATAATACCCTACAATCCCCCTACTGGGAATATACCCTGAAGAACTCAAATCACTGTATAAAAAAGATACCTGCACACATATGTTTATCGTAGCATTGTTCACAATAGCAAGAACCTGGAATCAACCGTACTGTTCATCAAAAGAGGACTGGATTTTAAAAATGCGATACATATACATGATGGAATACTATGCAGCCATAAAAAAGAACAAAATCATGAACTTCGCAGCAACCTGGATGGAACTAGAGTCTATAATACTGAGTGACCTCTCACAGAAACAAAGATTTGAGTATCAAATGTTCTCACTCATATAGTGGACCTTGAATATCCATCTTAATACTATAAGAAAAGGACTGACAGTGGTGGGAAACTATGGGGGGGAGGGGAAGGGAGGTGGGATTAATGGTAGTCAATATCTGTCTGGAGATGGGGAGACACCCCTTATCAACAAGTGTGCCTGAATGGAGTATATTTGTATACCAAAACCTTTACTGTACCCCACAATATCAAAATAAAAAATATTGATATAAAAAAGAAAAATAGTCATTAAATCAAGCTTATTAATATTATACTTGTACTTTTTTCTTCTTGTTCTGTGAAAGTAATGTTAAAGTTTCTTTTTACATATTTTAAGAGACTTTAGAGACAGGGCAAGATGGCAACGGCATAGGTGAACTGGTGAGATTCTCTGAACGTGAGCTCCCAAAAAGGCTATCACTTCGCTACCCCCATCCCCCAGCCCACCACCAACCGCACTGGGGACAGGCCCGGGAACTTCAGTCCCACGCAAGGCCAGATATTGCGCCCCTCCCCCC
>NW_007250899.1:2115-2969 GCF_000164805.1 Carlito syrichta | reverse complement strand
CTAATCAGGTAGCTACCTATTTAGCCAGGTGAGATTACAGCTGACTTAACCAGCTGACATAACCAGCTAGTCAGCTGGCCATGCAGCTGATGGAACCAGGGAGATACCTAGCTAGCCAGTTGGCTAGCCACTTGAATTATCTAACTGACATAACCAGCTAGCCAGCTGGATAGACAGCTGACTCAACTAGCTGTCATAACTAGCTAGCCAGCTGGCTAGCCAGTTGACTTAACAAGCTGTCATCTTTAGCTAGACAGGTGACTAGCCAGCTGACTTAACTACCTAGTACCTAACTATACCCTTGACTTGCCAGCTGACTTAACTACCGAGCTACTTAGCTAACCAGCTGGCTAGTGAGCTGACTTAATTAGGTGACTTAACTTGCTAACCAGCTGGCTAGCCAACTGACTTAACTAACTGACTTAACTATCTAACCAGCTCAATTAGCTAGCTGACTTCACTAGCTAGCTACCTAGGTAGTCAGATGTAATTGCTTGCTGAAATAACTGGCTAGCTACCTAGCTATCTATCTAGGTAGCTAGCCAATTTAACTAGTTGACTTAAATAGCTAGTAGCTGACATAAAAAGTTGACTTAACTAGCTAGCTACCTAGCTAGCCAGCTGAGTTAACTAGCCAAAATAACAAGCTAGCCAGCTGAGTTAACTAGCCAAACTAATGAGCTAGCCAGCTGTCTAGCCATCTGCGTTAATTAGCTTTTTAACTAGCTAGCGAGTTGGCTAGCCAACTGACTTATCAAAGTGACATAACTAGTTAGCCAGCTGGTTAACCAGCAACTTAAATAGTTGATTAACAAGTTAGGCATCTGGCCAGCCAGGTGACTATACAAGCTGAC
>NW_007250899.1:0-872 GCF_000164805.1 Carlito syrichta | reverse complement strand
GCTAACTTAAATAATTTACTTAACTAGCTAGCCAGCTGACTTAACTAGCTGTCTTAAGTAACTGGCTACCTAGGTAGCCAGCAGACTTAACTAGGTAGCTACCAAGATAAACAGCTGACTGGCCAACTGACTTAACTAGCTGACTTATCCAGCTAGCCACATGGCTGGCCAGCTGACTTAACTAGCTGACTTAATTAGATAGCCAACTGGCTGGCCAGCTGAATTAACTGGCTGACAACCCAATAGACAGATTTCTAGCCAGTTGACTTAATTAGCTTGCTACCTAGTTAGCCAGCTGGCTAGCCAGCAGAATTAACTAGTTGACTTAAGCTAGTCAGCTGGGTAGACAGCTGAATCAACTAGCTGATTAACATGTTAGCCAGCTGGCTAGCCAGATGACTTAACCAGCTCTCTACATAGCTGGCTAGCAGGCTAGCCAGCTGTCTCAACTAGCTGATATAATTAGCTAGCCCACTGGGTACCCTACTGACTTAACTAGCTCGCTACCTATCAAGTCAGCTAGCAAGCCAGCTGACTTAACTAGCTGACTTAATTAGCTGGCCTGATTGCTAGTCAGCTGAATAAACTAGCTTGCTATATAGCTAGCCAACTGACTAGCCAGCTGAATAACTAGATGATTTAACTAGCTGGTCAGCTGTCTAGTCAGCTGATTTAAGTAACAAGCTACCTAGCTAACCTCCTGGCTAGCTAGCAGACTTAACTAGGTGATTTAACTAGTTACCGCGCAGGCTAGACAGCTGATTTAACTATATATCTACCTAGAGAGCCAGCTTTCTTGCTAGCTGAGTTAGCACGGTGAATTAACTAGCTAGCCAGCTGGCTAGCAGGCTGACTTAACTGCCTAGCTACCT
>NW_007250898.1:3053-4909 GCF_000164805.1 Carlito syrichta | reverse complement strand
CCAGAGGGGGTGGGGCCGGACAGGAACAAGATGGCTGCCTGCCTCTGAGCAGGCAACCGGATCCCCACGCCAGGCGGACAGGACAGTCTCGGACGCAGGAGCGGTGGCAGCGATCCCAGCAGATCTTCCCTGAAGCGGTTTGGTGTGGATCTCCTCCGGCCGGGTTGTGATGAGCTACCCGTGCCCGAGGCCGCAGCGGCGGCGGCGGCGGCGGCGGCGACGGGAGCGCTGGTGGGGGGAGGGGCTGCGGCAGCCACGGGACAGTGCAATGCAGTAAAACTGTCCAGTCCTTGCGATGTTCCAGCGATAGTGATGGCCGAGCTCTGTCTGAAGAGCAGGCTGCAATGCTGGGGTCCCCAGCCTCCCGGGGCGAGAGTCAGAGACCCACTGCAGATCTCCCTTGTAGAGGGCTTCAGACACCGGGTTGCCCGGTCGCCATCTTTCCGTCTGCTCCAATTGAGTCTTTTTAAAAAAAAATTCCATTCAGACATTCTATAGTCTTTTGATTGAAAAATATAATCCATTTATATTCAAGATTATTTATAAATATGGATCTTCTACTGTCATTTTGTCAATTGTTTTGTGATTATCATGTGGATCCTCTGTTTTTGCCTTCCTTTTTTTACCATCTTCCTTTTGGTTATTTTCTGTAGTGGTATGCTTTGATTTTTTTTATAGTTCGTGTATATCTATAGATTTTTGTTTTGTATTTACGAGGCTTACAAAAAGCTTTTAATAGGTGATTTGAACCTGATAACAACATAACTTTTTGCATAAAATCTTTACACTTTTACTTGACCATCCACATTTAAAATTTATGATGCCACAATTTACTTTTATTTATGTTGTACACTCCTTAATATGCTATTGTAGATATTATTAGTTTTAATGTTTTTGTCTTTTAACCTCCATACTAAAGATATAAGTGATGGATATGCCAACATAACACTATTAGAATATTATGAATCTGACTGTGTAGTTACTTTTATCAGTGAGTTTTATACTTTTCTGTTTTCATATTATAGTTAGCATCCTTTTCTTTCAGATTGAATAACAACTCCCCTTTTGAGTTTCTTGTAGGACAGACCTGCTTGTGATGAAATCCCTTAGCTTTTGTTTTTATCTGAGTCTTTTATCTTTCCTTCATTTCTGAAGGACAGATTTTTCCAGGTATCCCTGGTTGCAGTATTCTTGTGTTTCCTTATTGTTTCTTGTTTTCACTTTCTTTCAGGATATTCTCTTTGTCCCTGATTTTTGACAGTTTGATTATGAGATGTCTTGGCATAGTCTTGTTTGTATTGGATCTGATTGGAGACCTTTTGCATTTAAAAAATTTTATTTATTATATTTTTTGTCCCTATATTTTCTCTTTCATTTTTTTTAATACTTTTGTTTTCTCTGTTAAAGTTTTGGTCATTTATTATTTTCTCAACTTCATTTTTTTTTGAATTTCACAGAGCTTACTTAAAACAATTATTTTTAATTTTTTATCAGGAAATTTGTATACATCCTTTTTTTTTTTTTTTTTTTTTTGTCATCACCCACTAGGGAATTAATATATTATTTTGGTAGTGTTATATATCTTTTGATTTTTATGTTTCTTTTTGCCTTATGTTTGTGTCTGCATATTTGAAGATATAGGCACTTATTTCAGTCTTTGTAGACTGGCTTTGTCTGGGAGACCACTCATTAGTTATCTGTTCAGAGATTCTGTGCCAACCATCTGGTTTGATAAAAAGGCAGGCTTGCAGCTATAGTGCTTGGGCAAGCTGGCCTAGTGTCTGGGTCCATGGGGTCAAGCCTGAAGCCTAGATCCACTGTTGTGGACTTTTTGATTGGTTCTGTGAGAGTAGTCT
>NW_007250898.1:2068-3033 GCF_000164805.1 Carlito syrichta | reverse complement strand
CCCATCAAAAGAGGACTGGATTTAAAAAATGTGGTACATATACACGATGGAATACTACGCAGCTATAAAAAAGAACAAAAATCATGAATTTCGCTGCAACCTGGATGGAACTAGAGTCTATAATACTGAGTGACCTCTCACAGAAACAAAGATCCGAATATCACATGTTCTCACTCATATAATGGATCTTGAACATCCAATGCAATACTGTAAGAAAATGACTGACGGTACTGGGAAACTATGGGGGGGAGGGGGATGGGATTAACAGCAGCAAATATCTGTCTGGGGATGGGAAAACACCTCTTATCAACAGGGTGCCTGAATGAAACGTAATTGTACACCTAACCCTTAACTGTACCCCACAAAACCGTAATAAAAAATACTGATTAATGAAAAAAAATTAAAAAGTAAAAAAATAGAATATTATGAATCTGACTGTGTAGTAACTTTTATCAGTGAGTTTTATACTTTTCTGTTTTCATATTATAGTTAGCATCCTTTTCTTTCAGATTGAATAACAACTCCCCTTTTGCGTTTCTTGTAAGACAGACCTGCTTGTGATGAAATCCCTTAGCTTTTGTTTTTATCTGAGTCTTTACCTTTCATTCATTTCTGAAGGACAGATTTTTCCAGGTATTCCTGGTTGCAGTATTCCTGTGTTTCCTTATCATTTCTTTTTTTTCTCTTTCTTTCAGGATCTTCTCTTTGTCCCTGATTTTTGACAGTTTGATTATGAGATGTCTTGGCATAGTCTTGTTTGTATTGGATCTGATTGGAGACCTTTTGCATTTAAAAAATTTTATTTATTATATTTTTTGTCCCTATATTTTCTCTTTCATTTTTTTAATACTTTTGTTTTCTCTGTTAAAGTTTTGGTCACTTATTATTTTCTCAATTTCATTTTTTTTTTTTTTGAATTTCACAGAGCTTACTTAAAACAATTATTTTTAATTTTTTATCAGGAA
>NW_007250898.1:0-2048 GCF_000164805.1 Carlito syrichta | reverse complement strand
TAGGGATACGGGATCTGGCTTGGCACTGAAATGGGCGTATTGGCTCAACCCCCAGGAATCTGGATTCTGAGACATGGGGGCCGTTCTGTGGTGGGATTTACTAGAGCTGGTCTTGTTTTTGGGTTCAACTCAAAGTCTGGTGCTCACTTTCCTTTTCTTCCCCTTTGAGGATGGTGTCTCTCTTCATGCTCTACTGCATGGGGTTGAGGGAGGAATAATGCACAAAACGTAAAACTGTCTTTTCTACACTCTTCAATGCTTCTTTTCCTATTTTCATGCTATACCCAGGTGCTGTAATCTCTTATGTGGTTTCCTTAACTCTTGTTAAGGAATTTGTGTGTAAAGAATTAAATTGATACTTCTGAGAAGGACTGGAATCCTTCAGAAGTGCTGGAGAGTTTTATTCTACCATCTTGCTAATATCTATTGGCTTGCTGTTTTTCTATAGCAACAACCTAACGATATTTTTTTCTCTGATAATCACCCACAGTTGATTATGTCATCTAAGAGAATAATTTGATGTCTTTAATAACTGAAGACTTTATTGATGTACTTTGTCCTTTTTCACCATGCTTTTCTACCTCTACATCATTTATTTCTTTTTTTAAAATCAAGTTTGGTTTAAAAAAATCAAGTTTGTTGAGGTATCATTTTCATACAGTAAAATTCACCAATTTAAATTATACAATCTATGAGTATTAATTAGTATTTGTTGTCTGAGCCCATGGGTTTGAGACCTGCCTGGGCAACATGGTGAAACCTTGTCTCTATGATAAGTCAAAAAACCAGCCGGGCATAGTGGCTTATGCCTGTAGTTCCAGCTACTTGAAAGGCTGAGGTGGAAGGATGACCTGAACCCTGCAGGTCGAGGCTGCAGTGGCCGTAGTGTGCCACTGCACTCTAGCCTGGGTAACAGAGTGAGACCCTGACACACACACACAAAAAAAGAAATATTGTGTGACAACAACAGCAATCATGATATAGTACATTTCCATCACCTCCAAATGTACTTTTATGCCTCTCTTCAATCACCTTCTTTAATTATCGCAGTCACTGGGAACTACTGATTGCTTTTTGGTCAGTATGCGCTTGCTCTTTCTACAATATTACATGAATGGAATTACACAGTATGCACTATTTGTTTCTGGATCCTTTCATTCAGTGTTATACTTTTGGATTCATCTACATTGCAGCATAAATTGCTCATCCCACTCTACCAGTAAGAAGTATTTCATTATTTTGATATATCACCATTGGTATATATTTTCATCGGCTAGTAGACAGTTGGATGGCTTTGATTTTAGCTATTCTGAAAAAAGTGATATAAACAGTTTATCATGTCATCTCTGTTAAATTTAATAATTAATAACAATATTGAGTCTTCTAATTTGTGAACAGTATCATCTTTTTATTTGTTTAGGTCTGTTTGATTTTTCTCACTAAAGTTTTATAGCCTTCAATACATAAGCTTTAAATATTAAAAAAAAATAATCTTATATATTTCAAAATACTTGGTGCTATTGTAAGTGGCATTTAAAAAATTTAATTTCCAACTATTCATCACTAGGATATAGGAGTATAATTGATTTTTATATGTTGACTTTGTATTCTGTGAGTTTACTCAGTAAACTCAGTTATCCATTCCAGTTGCTTTTTATATATTTACCAGAATTTCAACAAATAGCATGTTTTCTGTGAATAAAGGAGATTTACTATAGCTTTATTCTAACTCTTGAAACTATGTAATATTAATTCTATAACTTTGTCCTTTTTCAAAATCATTTTGGCTAATATAAATTTTAGAAATAGCTTGTCAATTTCTTTTATTAAAAATTTTTCGTCCTTTTTTTTTGAGGCTTATGGTGAATCTATACACTGATTTGGGAAAATTTACATATTAAAAATGTTGGATCTATATGACATATGAAGAAGATATATCTCTCTACTTATTTAGGTCTTTGATTTCAGCCACATTTTTTTTTTTGAGTTGGGGTCTCACTCTGTCACCCAGACTAGAGTGCAGTGGCCGCTCCTGGCCACCGCAGCCT
>NW_007250897.1:3301-5930 GCF_000164805.1 Carlito syrichta | reverse complement strand
CATTCCATTCCTCTCCAATTCAATTCATTTATTTACATTCCATCTTTTCTATCCATTCCCCTCCATTCCATTCTATTCCTTTCCATTCCATTCTAATCCATTCGATACCTCACAATTCCATTCCTCTCCATTACATTCCATTCGATTCCTCCCATTCCATTCCATTCCTATGATTTCCATTTCTCTCCATTCCAATCCATTCCTCTCCCTTCCAACCTATTACTTTCCATTCCATTTCATTCCACTCCTGTCCATTCCATTCTATGCAATTCCATTCCATTCCTCTCTATTCCATTGCTTTCCATTCTATTCCTCTCCATTCCTTTCCTTTCCGTTCCTCTCCTTTCCTTTTGTTTCCAATCCATTCAATTCCATTACTCTCAATTCCATTCCATTCTTCTCCATTCCAATCCATTCCTTTCCATTACATTCCATAACTCTCCATTCCATTCCATTCCATTCCATTCCATTCCATTCCATTGTCCTTCATTCCATTCCATTCCATTCCTCTACGTTACAATACATTCCATTCCAATCATTCTACTCCACTCCATTCCATTACTCCCCATTCCATACTTCTCCATTCCTCTCCATTCCATTCCTCTCCATTCCATTCCTCCCCATTTCATTACTCTCCCTTCCATTCCTATCCATTCCTTTCCATTGCTCTCCATTCCTTTCCATTCCTCTCCATCCGTTACTCTCCATTCCAATCCTCTCAATTCCATTCCATTCCATTCTATACTTCTGCATTCCATTCCTAACCATTCCATTCCTATTCATTCCATTACTTTTCACTACGTTCGATTGGATTTGATTGGATTTGATTCTGTTCCATTCCATTCTATTCCATTCCTCTCCATTCTATTCCATCGCATTCCAATCTATTCCATTCCTTTCCATTTCATTCTATTCCATTCATTCCTCTCCATTCCTTTCATCTCCTTTCCATTCATTCATTCCATCTCTATTCCATTCCATTCCTTTCTTCTCCCTTTTATTCCACTGCATTCTATTCCACTCCATTCCATTCCACTCCATTCCATTCCATTCCATTCCATTCCATTCTATTCCATTCCATTCCTCTCCATTCCATTAAAATTTTTTCCATTCCATTTATACCGTTCAACAACTCTCCATTTCACTCCATTAGATTTCATTCCTCTCCATTTCATTCCATAACTCCCCACTCCATTCCATTACTCTCCATTCCATTCCATTATTCTCCATTCCATTCCATTGCATTGCACACTCCCTATTCCATTCCCTTCCATTCCATTGCATTCCATTTCATTCCCCACCATCTCATTCCGTTTTTCTCCATTACTTTCCATTCCATACTATTCCGTTCCTCAGTTCCATTCCATTCCATTCCAATTCGTACACCTCCACTCAACTGCATTCTTCTCCGTTTCATTCCACTCCATTCCTCCACATTCCATTCCTCTCCATTCCATTCTATTCCATTCCATTCCTCTCTATTCCATTCTACTCCATTTCATTGCTCTTAATTCCTTTCCATTCCTCTCCATTCCATTTCTTTCAATTCCTTCCATTCCATCCATTCCATTCCATTCTATTCCATTTCTCTCTATTCCATTCAATAATATTCCATTCAAGTGTAATCCATTTTTTCCATTCCAATGAATTCAATCGTCGGCATTCCATTCCTCTCCATTCAATTCCATTCCATTTCATTCCTCTCAATTCCATTCCTTTCCTGTCTATGCCATTCCATTCCTCTCCATACCACTCTATTCTTCTCCATTCCCTTACTCTCCATTCCATTCCATTCCTTTCCATTCCATTCCTCTCCAATCTTTTCCATTTCTCTCCATTCCATTCCTATCCATTCCATTCCTCTCCAATCCATTCTATTCCAATCCATTCCATTCCTCTCCAATCTATTTCCTTTTCATTCCACTCCATTCCACTCCATTCCTCTCCATTCTACTGCATTCCATACCATTCCATTTTATTCCACTCCATTCCATTGCAAATTCCGTCCATTAAATTCTACTCCTCTCCCTTCCACTCCATTCCATTCCATTCCGTTCCATTCCACTCCATTCCTTTCATCTCCATTCAATTCCTCTTCTATCCATTACTCTCCATAACATTCCATTCCATTCTTTTCCATGTCTCTTCCTCTTAATTCCATTCCATTCGTTTCCATTCCATTCCATTCCTCTCCATTCCATTGAATTCCATTCCATTCCTTTCCATTCCTTTCAATCCATTCCTCTCCATTCCTTTCCTTTCCATTCCATTGAATTCCATTTCTATACATTCCATACCATTTTTCTCCATTCCACTCCATTCCTCTCCATTCCATTTCATTCCTTTCCATTCCATTCCATTGTCCTCCAATCCATTCCATTCCATTCCTTTCCATTCCAATCCATTCCATTCCAATCCATAGTACTCCACTCCGTTCCATTCCTCTCCATTCCATACTTCTCCATTCCTCTCCATTTCATTCCCCTCCATTCTTTTCCATTTTGCTTCATCTGTTCCTCTCATTCCAATCCTTTCCATTCCGTTCCATTTTTTCTATTCTATTGCATTCCATTCCATTCCATGCATCCCTATTCCTTTCCTAACCATTCCATTCCATTCCATTCCTCTC
>NW_007250897.1:0-3017 GCF_000164805.1 Carlito syrichta | reverse complement strand
TTCCATTCTGATTTCACTACATTTGATTCGATTGATTCCATTCCATTCTATTCCTCTCCATTTTATTCCATTCATTTCCATTCCATTCCATTCCTTTCCATTTCATTAAATTCCATCCATTCCTCTCCATTCTTTTCTCTCCATTCCATTCATATCCATTCCATTCCAATCCATTCCTCTCCATTCCCTTCCAATCCATTCCTCTCCATTCCCTTCCACTCCATCTATTCCACCCCATTCCATTGCACTTTATTCCACTCCATTCCATTTCTCTCCATTCCATTCCAATCCTCTCCATTCCATTCCAATCCTCTCCATTCCATTCCTTTTTGGTCCATTCCTCTCCATTCCATTCCATTTACTTCTATTCCTCTTCATCCCTTTCCTCTCATTTCCTTTTCTTTCCATTACATTCCTTTCCATTCCATTGCATTCCTCAACATTCCATTCCTTTCCATTTCATTCTATTCCATCCATTCTTTCCCTTTCGTTCAATTCCCCTACATTCCATTACATTTGTCTACATTCCATTCCTTTCCATTTCACTCCATTACATTACATTTCACTCCACTCCAGTCCATTCCCCTCAATTCCATAACATTCCTTTCCATTCTGTTCCATTATATTCCATTCCATTTACCCCATTCCATTCCTCTCCATTTCACTCCATTCCATCTCATTCCTCACCATTTCATTGCATTCCTCTCCATTCCATTCCATTCCACTCCATTCCATTCCTTACCATTCCACTCCATTCCGTTCCATTCCATTTCTTTATTCTCCATTCCTTTCAATTCCATCTGATTCCATACCTCCCTATTCCATTTCTTCCATTCCATTCCATTCCATTTCATTCCTCACCATTTCATTCCATTTCTCTCCATTGCTTTCCTTTCCATTTCATTCCATTCCTCACCATTTCATTCCATTCCTTTCAATCCATTCCATTCCATTCCTCTGCATTCCATTGCATTCCATTCTATTTGATTCCCTTCCATTTCTCTCCATTCCATTATATTCAATACAATTTTTCTCCATTCCATTTCATTCCTTTACATTCCATTCCATTTCATTATATTCCATACCTCTGTATTCCATTCCTCTCCATTCCATTCCTTTCATTTCCTCTCCATTTCATTCCATTGAATACTTTTCCATTCCTCTCCACTCCATTCCTATCCATTCATTTTCCACTCCACTCCATTCCTCTCCATTCCATTCCTCTCCATTTCATTCCTCGCCATTCCATTCCATTCCTAGACTTTGCATTCCTCTCCTTTCCTTTCTTTTCCATTACAATCCACTCCATTCCTTCCTCTCCATTTCCTTCCATTTCCTTCCATTCCATTTCATTCCTCACCATTTCATTTCATTTCTCTCCATTCCATCCAATTCCATTCCATTCCTCCCCATTCCATTCCATTTCATTCAATTCCATTACTCTGCATTCCATTCCTCTCCATTCCATTTCATTCCACTCCATTCTATTATATTCTTCTCAATTCCATTCCATTCCATCCATTCCACTCCATTCTATCCATTCCACTCCATTCCATTCCACTCCTCTCCATTCCATTCCATTCCACTCCATTCCATTTAGTTCCTCCGCATTTCACTCTGTTCCATTCAATTCTGTTCCATTCCTTTCCATTCCATTCCTGTCCATCCATTACATTCCTCTCACTTCCCTTCCTATCCTTTCCATTTCACTAGATTCGATTCCATTCTATTCTATTTAATCCTCCCTTCCCTTCCATTCCATTCTTTTCTATTCCATTACATTTTCCTCCATTCGATTCCATTCGATTCCATGCAATTCATCCCCCTTCCATTCCAATTATTCCTCTTCATTCCATTCCATTCCAATCCATTCCATGCCATTCCTTTACAGTCCACTCCATTCCTCTCCATTACATTGCATGCCATACCTCGCCATTCCATTCCATACCATTCCATTCCTCTACATTACTTTCCATTCCATTCCTCTCCATTCCTTTCTTTTCCATTCCTTTCAATTCTCTTCATCTCCATTCCATTCTACTTCTCTCCATTCCATTCCATTTCACTCTATTCCAATCCATTCCTCTCCATTCCATTCCATACCTCTCCATTCCATTCCTCTCCGTTCCAATCCATTCCATTCCAATCCATATTCTTCACTCCATTCCATGCTTCTCCATTCCATACTTCTCCATTCCTCTCCTTTCCATTTCTCTCCTTTCCAATCCATTCCTCACCATGCCATTCCTCTCCATACCATTCCACCTCATTCCTCTCCATATCATTCCTCTCCACTCCATTCAAATCCATTCCATTGCTCTCCTTTCCATTTATCTCCATTCCTTTCCATCCATTCCTCTCCATTTCAATCCTCTCCATTCCATTTAATTCCTTTCTATTCCATTCCATTCCATTCCATTCCTTTCCATTAAATCTTTTCTGTCCATTCCTCTCCATTCCTTTCCTCTCCTTTTCATTTCTTTCCATTCCCCTCTATTCAATTCCATTCCCCTCCATTCCATTCCTTTCCATTCCATTTCATTCCATTTCATAACTCTCCATTCCATTCCTCTCCTTGAAATTCCATTCCATTTCTTTCCATTCCCCTCCATTCCATTCCTTTCCATTCCATTTCATTCCATTCTATTCCATCACTCTCCATTCCATTCCTCCTTGAAATTCCATTCCATTTCTCTCCATTCCATTCCATTCCATACAATTACATTCCATTTCTCTCCATTCAACTCCATTTCAATCCATTCCACTCATTCCATTTCTTTCAATTCCACTCCATTCCATTCCATTCCATTTCATTCCATTCCATTCCATTCTATTCCATTCTATTCCATTCCTCTCCATTCCATTGCATTTCATTCAATCATAATCCATTTCTCTCCATTGCATTGCACTCAAATCGTCTCCATTTCATTCCTCTCCATTGCATTCCGTTCTCTGGTATTCATTTCATTCCTCTCCTTTCCATTCCATATCGTTCCTATCGTTTCCAATCCTCTCCA
>NW_007250896.1:12925-13554 GCF_000164805.1 Carlito syrichta | reverse complement strand
GGTCTTGAACTCCTGGCCTCAAGAGATCCTTCCACCCTGGCTTCCCGAAGTACTGGAATCACAGGCATGAGCCCCCGTGCCTGGCCTGCTATGTGGCTCAGTTCTCGTTGAAGTTCTTCTTCCTAGTTAGAACAACTTGCCATGTACAGGAACAGAGCCATGCACTGGCCTCCTCCCTACCACTCCATCACGGTCTTGCTGGCCTGTCTGCTCTTCCCTGGACATGTCAAATCCCTGCAATTTGGATCTTTCACATTTGCTGTTCCCTGTGCTTGGGATGCTCGCCCTCCTCCAATGCCTGCATGTCTTGTTCCCCAACGCAACATCAGGTCTCAGCCTTTTTTTTTTTCTTGAGTTGGGGTCTCGCTCTGTCGCCCAGACTGGAGTGCAGTGGCCGCTCCCGGCCACTGCAGCCTCAACCTGCTGGGCTCCGGCGATCTTCCACCTCAGCCTTCCAAGGAGCCAGAACTACAGGCGCGTGCTACCACGCCCGGCTAGTTTTTGATTTATTGTAGAGATGAGGTCTTGCCAAGTTGCCCGTGCGGGTCTCGAACCCGCGGGCTCAGGTAATCCACTCGCCTCAGCCTCCCAAAGTGCTGGGATTGCAGGCTGAGTCACCGAGCTCAGCA
>NW_007250896.1:0-11466 GCF_000164805.1 Carlito syrichta | reverse complement strand
TGGCGGGTCTCGAACCTGCAGGCTCAGGCAATCCACTCACCTCAGCCTCCCAAAGCGCGGGATTACAGGCTGAGTCACCAAGCCCGGCTTCTTTTTTCTCTTTCCAAGTTAACATGATTCAACTTGGAAGATTCCCTACACAGCAGGATTTTGCTGTAAATGTCTTCAGTAACCCTTTGGCTGTATCTGAAGCCTGGTTTGTTTTTGCTGGTTCAATAGGATCTTTCCATATTTTCTTTTTACTTTTTTTTTTTACTCTTATTACAGTACAGATATCTTTTCTCCTTTCTCTTGTTTCATGACATATATATATATATCTCAAAGGTATCCTGACTTCCCTCCACCAAATACTTTTTATTTTTCTTTTTTTGAGTCAGAATCTCACTCTGTTGTACTCACAGATATGGAATCTCCACTTGCTGGGCTCAGGCAAAGCTTCCACCTCAGCCTTCCAAGTAGCTGGAACTACAGGCTCATGCCACCATGGCAGGCTAGTCTTGTAGAGATGGGGTGTCATCTGAACCTCTGGGCTCAGGCAATCCTCTCGTCTCCACCTCCCAAAGTGCCGGGAATATAGGCGTGAGCTACCGTGCCCAGCTACTTTTTCCTTAAATCGACACTTTAATTGGGATAACCGTAGTTTCACATGCAGTTTTTAAAAATAACATAGAAGAATTCTTTGCACATTTTGCTCAGTTCTTCCCAGTGGTTGCATTTTGCACAAATGTAGAAGAATATCACAACCAGGGGATTTCAACACGGATCCAATTCACCAATTTTATTTAACTCTCTCCAGTTTTACTTGTACTCATTTGTGTGTTTAGTTCTGTACAATATTGTCACCTGTGTAAGACCATGGGTGCTCCACAGCGAGGTACTGAACACTCCTCACAACACAGGTGCCTATCTTGCCCTTTATAACCAAATGCCTCCCTCCTGTCCACCTCTGTCCCTAGCCCTCGACAACTGGTATGTCCTCATTTCTAAAATTTTGTTCTTTCTTTTTTGAGTAGGAGTCTCACTCTGTCACCCAGGCTGTGATACAGCTAATTTTTTTTTTTTTTTAGTTGGAGTCTCACTCTGTCACCCAGACTGGAGTGCAGTGGCTGCTCCCGGCCACTGCAACCTCGACCCTCTGGGCTCCAGCGATCCTTCCGCCTCAGCCTTCCGAGTAGCTGGAATTACAGGCATGCGTTACCACACCCGTCTGATTTTTTGATGTTATCGTAGAGATGTGGTCTCGCTGCCCAGGCGGGTCTTGAATCCGCGGGCTCAAGCAATCCACTCACCTCAGCCTCCCAAGGTGCGGGATTACAGGCTGAGCCACCGAGCCTGGCCTGATACAGCTAATTTTTAAATTAATTGTAGAGACGAAGTCTCACCAAGTTACCCAGGCTGGTCTCGAACCCCCGGGCTCAGACAATCCTCTAGGCCTCCACCTCCCAAAGTGCTGGTATTACAGGTGAGAGCCACTGTGCTCAGCCTCTTTTTTTTTTTTTTTTGAGTCAGCGTCTCACTCTGTCGCCCAAGCTGGAGTGCAGTGGCATGATCACAGCTCACCATAGCCTTGACCTTCTGGGCTCAGGTGATCCCTCTGCCTCAGCATCCCAAGTAGTTGGGACCACAGGCACACAGCACCATGCCCAGCTAATTTTTGGATTTTTTTGTGGAGACAGGGTCTCGCAATGTTACCTAGACTGGTCTCAAACTCCTGCTCAAGCAATCCCCTCACCTCAGCCTCCCACAGTGCTGGATTATAGGGGTAAGCCACCTTGTCTGTCTTTGTTGCTTCTTTCTTTTTGTTGAGTTGGGAGTCTCACACTGTTGCCAGGCTGGAGTGCGGTGGCATGCTCACGGCCACTGCAGCCTCAACCTTCTGGGCTCAGGCAATCCTTCCACCTCAGCCTTCCAAGTAACTGGAACTACAGGCACGTGCCACCATGCCTCGATAATTATTTGATTTATTGTAGAGACAAGGTCTCACCAAATTGCCCAGGCTGGTCTCAAACCCCGGTGCTCAGGCAATCCTCTCACCTCAGCCTCCCAAAGTGCTGGGATTATAGGCATGAGCCACCGTGCCTGGCTTGTTCCTTCTTTTAAGAATAAAGGATGTGTTCTTCAGGTCACACTTAGTATTTTCTAAAAATTTTGTTGTTTTGAAGTGTTATAGAAATGGAATCATACAGTATGCAACCTTTGAGATTGGCTTTCTCTTAGCATACTTCCCTGGGTGGTCATTTAGTTTGTTTGCGTGTGTTTGTTCCTTTGTTTTATTATTATTTTTTGAGTTGGAGTCTCACTCTTTTGCCCAGTCTGGAGTGCAGTGGCAAGTTCATGGCCACCGCAGCCTCAACCTGCTGGGCTCCTGCAATCCTTCCATGTCAGTCTTTCAAATAGTTGGAACTACAGGCAAGCACTACCATGCCCAGCTAATTTTTAAAAGCAATTTATTGTAGAGATGAGGTCTTGCCAAGTTGCCCAGCCTGGTCTCAAACCTGTGGGCTTAGGCAATCCTCTCACCTCTGCCTCCTAAAGTGCTGGGATTACAGGCGTGAGCCACCATGCCCAGCTTTGATTCTATTTTTCAGACATTGCAAATAAAACAGCTACGAACATAACTGTACAGGTTCTATGTGAACATCTGTCTTCCTTTTTCTGAGATAAATACTCAGGAATACAATTTCTGGGTAATATGGTAGTTGCATTTTTAGTTTAGTTTTTTTTTTTCTTAAGAAACTTCCAGGCAACCCCTTTGGGTCTCCTCCCACTATGGGAGCTTTTCTGTCCTCTCGAATAAATCCTGCTTTTTTTTTTTTTTTGAGTTGGAGTCTCACTCTGTCGCCCAGACTGGAGTGCAGTGGCCGCTCCCGGCCACCGCAGCCTCGACGTGCTGGGCTCCGGCGATCCTTCCGCCTCAGCCTTCCAAGGAGCTGGAACTACAGGTGCGCGCTACAACGCCCAGCTAATAATCCTGCTTTCTAAAAAAAAAAAAAAGATGTGGTGGTTCATACCTGTAATCCCAGCACTTCAGAGGCTGAGGTGAGAGGGTTGCCTGAGCCCAGGGGTTCGAGACCAGCCCAGGAAACTCGATGAGACCTTGTTTCTACAATAAATAAAACAGTAACTGGGTGTGGTGGCACTCGCCTGGAGTTCCAGCTACTTGGAAGATTGAGAAAGAAGAATCACCCGAGTCCAGTAGGTCTAGGCTGTGGTGGCTGTGAATGTGCCACTGTGTACTTCACCCTGGGTGACAGTGAGACTCCAACTCAAAAAAAAAAACAAACTTCCAAACTGTTTTCCAGAATGGCTATACAAATTCACATTCCTGACAGCAAAGTACGAGAGATTCAGTTTCTCTGCATCCTCACCAGCATATGGGGTCACACACACACACACACACACACACACACACACACACACACACACTCACTCACTCATACACATCTCACCATTCTGGTAGGTGTATAGAAATATTTCATTGTGGTTTTAATTTGCATCTCCTTATTTAGAGCTATGGTGAGTTGGCCACAACCACTTCAGATTGCTAATGGTTTATTTTTTGTTGTTGTTTGAATTGGGGTTTCATTCTGGCACCTAGGCTGGAGTGCAATGGCACAATCATGGCCCATTGTAGCCTTGACCTCCTGGGCTCAAGTGACTCTCAAGTGATCCTCCCATCTCAATCTCCCAAGTAGCTGGGAATACAGACTTGCACCACCACGCATGGCTAACTTTTAAATTTTTTGTAGAGATGAGATCTGGCTATGTTGCCTAGGCTGGTCTCAGAACTCCTGGGTTCAAGCAGTTCTCCCACCTCAACCTCCCAAAGTGCTGGGATTACAGGTGTGAGCCACCATACCTGGGGGCTCTTGTTTTGTTTTGGTTTCTTTATTTAAAATATAAAGGTTTGCCTGGCTCGGTGGCTCAACCTGTAATCTCGCGCCTTTGGGAGGCTGAGGTGAGTGAATTGCCTGAGCCCACAGGTTCGAGACCCGCCTGGGCAGCTAGACCTCATCCCTACAATAAATAAAATAAAAAAATTAGCCGGACGTGGTAACGCGCGCCTGTAGTTCCGGCTACTCCGAAGGCTGAGCCGGAAGGATCGCCAGAGCCCAGCAGGTCGAGGCTGCGGTGGCCGGGAGCGGCCACTGCACTCCAGTCTGGGCGACAGAGTGAGACTCCAACTCCAAAAAAAAGAAAGAAAGAAAGAAAGGTTTTTATCTTATATTTTTTGTTTGCTTGTTTTGGAGTTGAGGGTCTCACTGTGTCACCAGGCTGAAATTATTGATTTTTTTTTTTTTGAGCAGGAGTCTCACTCTGTTGCCCAGACTGGAGTGCAGCACGTTCCCGGCCACCGCAGCCTCAACCTGCTGGGCTCCGGCGTTCTTTCCACCTCAGCCTTCCAAGTAGCTGGAACTACAGGCGCGCGCTACCACGCCCGGCTACTTTTTTTGATTTATTGTAGAGATGCGGTTTCGCCAAGTTGTCCGAGTGGGTCTTGAGCCCACAGGCTCAGGCAATCCACTGGCCTCAGCCTCTCAAAGTGCTGGGATTACAGGCTGAGCCACCAAGCCTGGCCAAATTATTGATTTTTAAATGATTGATTTGATACAACTAATTCTCTAAATTTTCCTTTTTTTACTAGCAAATTATCTGGCATAGTGAAAAGAACTTTGACATCAGACATATGTTGGAAGAATTACTGCTTCCTAGGACTTATGATTATAGGTCTTGGATTTATTCCACTAGAGTTTTGTTACTTCTGAATTAGGAGACAAAAATATGTTAATAATTGTGTGGGTTTTGTGGGACATGGTGGCTCACGTCTGTAATCCCAGTACCGTGGGTTGTGGAGACAAGAGGATTGCTTGAGATCAGGGATTCAAGACCAGCCCAGACAACCTGGCAAGACCTCATCTCTACAATAAATAAAAAAATTAGCTAGGCGTGGTGGTATGAACCTTTAGTTCCAACTATTTGGACGGATTGCCTGAGCCCAGCAGGTAGAGGCTGTGGTGGCTGTGAATGTGCCACTGCACTGCAGTCTCGGCGACAGAGATGCCAATTAAAAAAAAAAAAAGTTATGTGAGTTTTGAAGTAAATAAAGATGTTACTGCTATTGGGTTCCATAATAGCTAAAACATAAGCAAAAAACAAAATAGATTAAATAAGGTAGAAAAATAAAGAAAGGGAAAATATGTTTGTAGTGGGACAGTAATGAAATTCGTTCAATCATTTGATCAATAAATATCTATTGCCAGCTGGGTGTGGTGGCTCACCCTTGTAATCCCAGCACTTTGGGAGGCTAAGATGGGAGGGCTGCTTGAGCCCAGGAATTCGAAACCAGCCTAAACAACACAGTGAGACTCTGTCACTACAAAAAATAAAAAAATTAGCCAGGTGTGGTATAGTCCCAGCTACTTGGGCGGCTGATGCCGGAGGACCAGTTGAGTCCAGGGGCTTGACGATGTGGTGAGCTGTGGTCATGCCACTGTACTCCCATCTGGGCAATCGAATGAGACCCTGACTCAATATATATGTATGTCTATGAGGAGGCACCCCAAAAGCCCGGAATTATCTTTTGGAGGATGGACCCTTGTTTTACACTCAGAATTTTTTCCCCCGGATCAAATGATCTACCGAAGTTTTTTCTGGAAGTTTTTAGAAAGTTGATTCATGAATTGTGAAAGAAACATCCTGAGTTCTGGCAAACAGGTTCTTCCACCCTTACAACACACCTGCCCACACCTCACCGAGTGTTCAGCAGTTTTTGACCAAAAATAATGGGACTTCTGTACCCAACGCTTCCTATTCACCCGATCTCACCCTGAGTGACTTGTTTTTTGTTTCCTCAATGAAAAAGGACCTCAAGGGAAAATGTTTTGCCGATGTGGAAGAAGTGAAACAAAAACAGCAAAAGTCCTAAAAGGCATCAAAATCAAGGAGTTCAAAACTGTTCTGATTAGTGGAAAAATCATCTCGAAAGGTGTATTGCCCTGAACGAAGAATACTTTGAAAGTGACTGAATTTAAACATGTAAGAATAAATACACTATTTATTATTATTATTATTATTATTGAGTTGGAGTCTCACTCTGTTGCCCAGACTGGAGTGCAGTGACCGCTCCCGGCCACCGCAGCCTCGACCTGCTGGGCTCAGGCGATCCTTCTGCCTCAGTCTCCCAAGTAGCTGTAACTACAGGCATGTGCCACCATACCCAGCTTTTTTTTGGATTTATTGTAGAGCTGAGGTCTCGCCAAGTTGCCCAGGTTGGTGTTGAACCCACAGGCTCAGGCAAGCCTCTCACTTCGGCCTCCCAAAGTGCTGGCATTATAGGCATGAGCCACCATGCCCAGCCTCACAATTTTTTATAAATAAATTCCAGGCCAGTCACAGTGGCTCAAGCCTATAATCCCAGCACTTTGGGAGGCCGAGGTGAGAGAATTGCCTGCGTTCAGGGGTTTGAGACCAGCCTGGGCAACTTGGTGAGACCTGGTCTCTACAATAAATCAAAAAAATTAGCCGGGTGTGGTAGTGCTTGCCTGTAGTTCCAGCTACTTGGAAGGATCACCTGGCCACTGCACTCCAGCCTGGGTGACAGAGTGAGACTTCAACTCAAAATAAAAGAAAATAAACACACAAACAAATGAATAAATTCTAAGTTTTGGGGGGGCCTCCCTCTCATATTGCTAGCTAATCAGTTTCAGTCAGTACAGTAGGGTTTGGGACAAGGTACACATAATTCATATCTCACATAATTTACAATTCAGTGTTATTCAGGCATGTAAACAGGAAGTCATGCTACAGCATGCTAACTGCTCTGATGGAGGAAGTACAGGACACCATGAGGTGACGCTGAAATCACTCCTAGGAGCCTCGAGGGAGTGAATTTCCCAGCTGGGCAGATGGATCGCAGCAGAGACCTTAACAATCTCGCTTTCTTTGGTGCAGTGAACTGGTTCAATACAAATAATCCACGAGAAAATCTTCTAATTCCATTTTCTGACATGATTTGCAGGTTTGGAAGAAGAGCGTTTTTTCTTAGCAACTCGGTTGGTATCTGGGTGTTATTTGACATAAGCATCTCTTGATCAACAGGTCCTTCGATGGGTGATCCTACGCTGAGGTAAGAATGATGCTGTCGCAGTGCCTGTGGAACTCAGTCAAGAATGAATGGGTATTTGAGAGCTGTAGGACTATAGCTTTTTAAAAAATTGTTCTTTTCCTCTTTTTTTTTTTTTTTTTTGAGTTGGAGTCTCACTCTGTTGCCCAGGCTGGAGTGGAGAGGCACACTCATGGCCACTGCAGCCTCCACCTGCTGGGCTCAGGTGATCCTTCCGCCTCAGCCTTTCAAGTGTTCCTTTCCTCTTATACTGTCTTCTCATTCTTTCATCTTACCTTTTCCAACTTCATTCTCTTCTCTCTCTTTTTTTTAGGAGTCAGGGTCTTACTCTCTCACTCTGTCACCCAGGCTGGCGTGCAGTGGTACAATCACGGCTTACTGCGACCTCAAACTCCTGGGCTCAAGCAATCCTTCCATCTCAGTTTCCTGAGTAGCTCTGACTACAGGTGCACGCTACTATGCCCTGGTAATGTTTTGATTTTTTTGTAGAGACAGAGTCTTGTTATGTTACGTAGTCTGGTCTCAAACTCTTGGACTCAAGCAATCCTCTCACCTCAGCCTCCCAAAGTGCCAGGATTACAGGTGTGAGCCTTTGCTCCCAGATCCAACTTCATTCTCTATGGTCATAGTTTTCTATATCTTTGCTCTTATGTCTTTTGTTTCTGTTTAAATTACCTTGTATCTTGCTTCTCTGCTATTGTCTTACTATTCTCCTTCTCTTTTTTTTGAGTTGGAGTCTCACTCTGTTGTCCAGGCTAGAGTGAAGTGGCATGCTCATGGCCATCACAGCCTCAACCTACTGGGCTCAGGTGATCCTCTCGCCTCAACCTCCCAAGTACAGATGCGTGCCACCACACCTAGCTAGTTTTTTGATTTATTGTAGAGATGAGGTCTCACCAAGTTGCCCAGGCTGTTCTCGAATCCGTGGGCTCGGGCAATCCCCTCACCTGACCTCCCAAAGTGCTGGGATTACAGTCTTGAGCTGCTGCTGCACCCGGCCTTTTTTCTTTTTAAGTCATGTTTTTATAGCCATTAGTGAACCATCAGAGGATCTCATATGTCACTTTGAATTCCTCTTCATTTTATACTATCTGCCCACTTTTCAGACACAGCCTGGGGAGACCATGTCAAAGAAGGTGCTATCCCATAATAGGTGGAAGGACTGATTTGTGTAATACTACATGTGACACTTTAGCAATGAGGGAGAACTTTGAGGATGTATAAGCTTGTGACTTAAACATATTGCCAGTAACAGTCCTCAGCACAGTTCTGAATTTTCTGAGTCACAGCTTTTAGGCATGGGGAGTGCTAGAGCTAAAGATGCCATTAAGAGCAATTGGAATTTCCTTTTTTCTTTTGAGGCTGAATCTCACTCTTTGGCTCAGGCTGGAGTGCAGTGGCCCACTCACAGCCACTGCAGCCTCAATCAACCTGCTGGGCTCAGGCGATCCTTCCACTTCAGCCTTCCAAGTAGCTGGAACTACAGGTGTGTGCCACCATATCCAGCTAATTTTTTTATGTATTGGAGAGACGAGGTCTTACCAAGTTGCCCAGGCTGGTCTTGAACCTCTGGGCTAGGCGATCCTCTTGCCTCGGCCTCCCAAATTGTTGAGATTACAGGCTTGAGCCACTGTGTCTGGCCAGAATTTCCTTTTTTATGAGGAATTAGGCTATAGAATTCTATCATGGAAGACCTTCGAGGCTATATTACTCGTTTCTCAGACTGGACAATACAAGTTTGTTGGCAGGCTGGGCTCGGTGGCTCAGCCTGTAATCCCAGCACTTTGGGAAGCCGAGGCGTGTATATTGTCTGAGTTCACGGGTTCGAGACCTACCTGGGCAACTTGGTGAGCCCTCATCTCTACAATAAACCAAAAACCAGCCAGGCATGGTAGCACATGCCTGTAGTTCTGGCTACTTGGAAGGTTGAGGCGGAGGGATCGCTGGAGCCCAGCATGCTGACACCAGGGTGGCCATGAGCGTGTCATTGCACTCCAGCCTGGGCGACGGAATGGAGACTCCAACTCAGAAAAAAAAAGAAAAAAAAAAAAAAAAGGACGCGCTTATCCCTGAATTTAAGACAAAAACATTGTGGTATTAGAGATAGTCACCAAATAATGTAACCGGGAAAAAAAAAATCTCTTCACTATGTTTGTGAAAGAAAATCTGATAATTCATATGGATTCCTCCAGAGGGCTTTGAGACACAGAATAGAAAAGAAAAGTTTCCTGAGATGTCATGTTTCAGATCTGCCAGATAGAAATGGGGAACAAGAGGTCGGGCACAGTGGCTCACGCCAGTAATCCCAGCACTTTGGGAGGCCAAGGCAGGAGGATTGCTTGAGGCCAAAAGTTCAAGATGATCTTGGTCAACATAATGAGACCCTGTCTCTACATTTTTTTTATTTTTTATTTTTTTTCAGTTGGAGTCTCACTCTGTCGCCCAGACTGGAGTGCAGTGGCCGCTCCCGGCCACCGCAGCCTCGACCCGCTGAGCTCCAGCGATCCTTCCCCCTCAGCCTTCCGAGTAGCCGGAATTACAGGCACAGAGCTACCACACCTGGCTAATTTTCTTTATTTATTATAGAGACGAGGTCTTGACAAGTTGCCTGGGCTGGTCTCGAACCCGCGGGCTCGGGTAATTCACTCGTCTCAGCCTCCCAAAATGCTAGGATTGCAGGCCAAGCCACTGAGCTCGGCCTATTATATATATATATATTTAGTTATTTAGTTATTTAGTTATTTTGAGTTGGAGTCTCACTCTGTTACCTTTTTTTTTTTTTTTTGAGTTGGAGTCTCACTCGGTCGCCCAGACTGGAGTGCAGTGGCCACTCCCGGCCACCGCAGCCTCACCTGCTGGCCTCCGGCGATCCTTCCGCCTCAGCCTTCCAAGCAGCCGGAATCACAGGCATGCGCTACCACGCCCCGCTGATTTTTTGATTTATTGTAGAGATGAGGTCTCGCTGCCCAGGCGGGTCTCGAACCCGCGGGCTCAGGCAATCCACTCACCTCAGCCTCCCAAAGACACAGGATTGCAGGTTGAGCCACCCAGCCCAGCTATATATATTTATAATTAGAGATAGGGTCTCCCTGTTTTGCTTAGGCTGGTCTTGAACTCCCTTCCTCAAGCAATTCTCCCACCTCAGCCTCCCGAAGTGCTAGCATGAGCTACTGCACTCGACCAGGAAATTATTCTTAAGGTCCCTCTAAGGGGGTGTTTCGTTTTTGGTTTTTTTTTTGTATTTCAGGAGAAGAATTGAACCCTGGGAATTTGAAGTCCTCTTTGACCCCAGAGAACTCCGTAAAGAGGCCTGTCTCCTCTATGAAATCAAGTGGGGCACAAGCTGTAAGATCTGGCGAAACTCTGGCAAAAACACCAGCAATCATGCTGAAGTTAATTTTCTAGAAAAGTTTACTTCGGAAAGACACTTTTGCTCATCCACCAGCTATTCCATCACCTGGTTCTTGTCCTGGAGTCCCTGCTGGGAGTGCTCCAGGGCTATTCGAGAGTTTCTGAGTCAACACCCTCGTGTGACTCTGGTTATCTATGTAGCACGGCTCTTTTGGCACATGGAACCACAAAACCGGCAGGGACTCAGGGACCTCATTAACAGTGGCGTCACCATCCAGATTATGAGAGACTCAGGTAAAAGCAATAAACAAATAATACGAATTGTTTGTGAAAGAACATGGTGATAGAATCTGTTTTGTAGGTCAGAAATTGATTATCCCAGACTGGAAGTCTCAGAAGTAAAAGTCCAAAATAATGTGACAGGGCCAGCTGGGAGTAGTGGCTCACACCTATAATCCCAGCACTTTGGGAGGCCAAGGCGGGGAGAATTACTTGAGCCCAGGAATTCAAGTCCAGCTCAGGCAACATAATGAGATCTTGTTTCTACAAAAAATAAGAAGACTTAGGGCTGGGCGCAGTGGCTCAAAACTGTAATCCCGGTGCTTTGGGAGGCTAAGGCGGGAGGATCACTTGAGCCCAGGAGTTTAAGATCTGCCTGGGAAACAAAGCGAGACCTCGCCTCTACAAAAAAATCAAAAAACTAGCTGGGCATGAAGCCTCAGCAACTCAGCGTGCTGAGGTGGAAGGATCGCCTGAGCCCAGGAGGTTGAGGCTATGGTGAGCTGTGATCATGTCACTGTACTCCTGGGTGACAGAGTGAGAACTCAACAAGAAAGAGAGAGAGAGAGAGAAAACAAACTTAACCAGAAGAGTAGTCCCAGCTACTCAGGAGGCCGAGGTAGAAGGATCGCCTGAGCCCAGAAGGCTGTGATCTTGCCACTGGACTCCTGGGTGACAGAGTGAGACCTCAAATTGAAAGAAAGAAAGAAAGA
>NW_007250895.1:94026-94730 GCF_000164805.1 Carlito syrichta | reverse complement strand
AAAATTCTCAACAAGATCCTAGCAAACCGGATTCAACAATACATTTAAAAAATCATCCATCATGACCAAGTAGGCTTCATACCTGGGATGCAAGACTGGTTCAACATTCGTAAAACCATAAATGTAATCAAATACATCAACAGATGTCAAAACAAAAACCACATGATTATATCATTAGATGCAGCAAAAGCTTTTGAAAAAATCTGGCATCCCTTCTTGATCAAAACCCTCGAACAACTAGGCATATGGGGAACATACCTCAAAATAGTAAAAGCCATCTACGAGAAACCCACAGCCAGTGTACTCCTAAATGGACAAAAATTGGAACCATTTCTCCTGAAAACTGGAACAAGACAAGGATGCCCACTCTCACCCCTCCTGTTCAACATAGTATTGGAAGTCCTGGCTTGAGCAATCAGAGAAGAGAAGGCAATCAGGGGTATCCAAATAGGAAAAGAGGAAGTCAAGTTATCTCTCTTTGCAGACGATATGATTGTGTACCTTGAAAACCCAAGAGAATCTGTCAAAAGCCTCCTTACACTGATAAAGACCTTTGGCAAAGTCTCAGGATACAAAATAAATGTGCAAAAGACAATCGCATTTCTTTACACCAATAATAAACAAACAGAAACCCAAATAAAAAACCACAATTCCATTTCACAATAGCCACAAAAAAAATGAAATACCTTGGCATCTTCCTAAAA
>NW_007250895.1:88852-93042 GCF_000164805.1 Carlito syrichta | reverse complement strand
TGCTGGAGAGGGTGTGACGAAAAGGGAACACTTCTACACTGTTGGTGGGAGTGTAAACTAGTGCAACCTCTGTGGAAAGCAGTGTGGTGATTCCTAAAGACTCTAAATATCAACCTCCCATATGACCCCTCAATCCCCCTACTGGGAATATATCCTGAAGAACTCAAATCACTCTATAAAAAACATACCTGCATACGTATGTTTATCGTAGCATTGTTCACAATAGCAAGAACCTGGAAGCAACCATGCTGCCCATCAAAAGAGGACTGGATTTTAAAAAATGTGGTACATATACACGATGGAATACTACACAGCCATAAAAAAGAACAAAATCATGAATTTTGCAACAATCTGGATGAAACTAGAGTCTATAATACTGAGTGACATCTCACAGAAACAGATCCGAGTATCACATGTTCTCACTCATATAGTGGACCTTGAACATCCAATGCAATACTATAAGAAAATGACTGACAGTAGTGAGAAACTATGGGGAGGCGGAGAGGGGATTAATGGTAATAAATATCTGTCTGGGGACGGGGAAACACCTCTTATCAACAAGGGTGCCTGAACGAAATGTACTTGTACACCTAACACTTAACTGTACCCCACAATATCATAATAAAAAATATTGATTATAAAAAAAATAAAATAAAATAAAAGATAAATGAGAAAAAGTAAGTAAACTAAAAGCTGATTCTTTGGGAAGAGAGGTAAGAAAGACAAACCTAATAAATTAATTATGAGAATAACACAAAGCCAACAACATTTAAAAGAGAGATATGATAGATACAAATTTGCAATTATGGGAAGACAGTGGACAACAGTAATGTCCACTCCCCAGAGCCCCAGGGGAACAGGTAGGGTGTCAAATCAGGAGGGGTCCCAACTTTTCCCTATCTGAGTCACCCAGAGCAGCTCCATGGACTTGATATTGATACCCAGACTTGATCAAAATTACCACACAGAAAAGATAATCACCACAATTCATGTCCCCCAAGTTTGAGGATTCTCTAGAAGGACTCATAGGACTCAGCCTGTAACTATGTTCATGGCTATGCTTTATTACAGTGAAAGCTTACAAAGCAAAAAAACCAAACGGAAAAGTCACCTGGAGTGAAGCCAAGAGAAAATCAGGTGCAAGCTTCCTCGAGTCTTTTCCTAGTGAGGGGACACAGGTGTGTTTCATTTCTCCAGCGACAATTTGACAACTGTTGTTGTCTTTGAAGGATGCACATTAGAGATCTGGTGACCAAGGTTTTTTGGGAGGAAGTTGGTGGCATAGTTAGCCCCTACCTGACACATACCAAAATGTCAGATTCCTAGACCAAAGGCAGGTATTTAGTATAAACTATACTGTATGCACAAAACAGTCCAGGTGCAGTTAACCACCTTTGTCATGTAGGGAATGGTGGGAACCACCCCCAAATCCAGGTCCCAGAAGCCAACCATGGGGCCGCCTTGCAAGCAGACCTTTCTAAAAGGAAACAGCAGCCTCAGGCTTGCTATGTTAGATCTTTTCTACACACAAAAATCTTATAAGAAAAAAGAGAAACACCATTCTTAACTGATATTAGTGAATATCTAGAAAATATAAGGGAGTTATCTGATAAATCATTAAAATAAATAAGAGCTTATAAATATAGGAAAGGGATTGAAAGTAGCGGGAAACTGCGGGGAGGGGCGTGTGGGGTGTGTAGCTGAGATTGATAGTAGTCGATATCCACCTGGGGAAGGGAGGGGTACACCTCATCAATAAGGGTACCTGCACAATGAACATTTGTATACCTAACCCTGAATTGTACCCCACAATTTCAAAATAAAAAAAGAGAAAAAAATATGACAATGTAAAATGTATAAAAATCAATTACATTTTTACATTACTAGTTTGTTTTTGTGATATATACAAAACAACAAAACAAAACATATACAAAAACAAACTAAAGGTCATCTATGCAATAGCAAGTACAACATACATAATGCCTGGAAATTATCTAAACAAGACATGTAGTGAAAACATGAAGAAAAAAAACACAAATTATATTATAAAATGTAAAATAAAATTTGAAAAAATAACCAGATAATTATTCCTGATTAGGAAGACTGAACATGAAAATAACAATGTATAAAATAACTCACAGGTCTATTATAACCCCAATCAAAATTTCTATTGCCTTGAGGTCCTTCTTTAAAAGAAAAATATTTTTTTGTCCTACTTTGACAAAATGATCTTAAAGTTCACTTGGAGAATAAAAAGGAAGAAAATTTTGAAGAAAAAAATAGTTGTGGGAGAGTTAGTCCTGTTGTGTTTTTTTTTTGGTTTTTTTTTTGTTTCTTTTTGAGTTGGAGTCTCACTCTTTCGCCCAGACTGGAGTGCAGTGACCGCTCCTGGCCACCGCAGCCTCGACCTGCTGGGCTCTGGCGATCCTTCCGCCTCAGCCTTCTGAGTAGCCTGAATTATAGGCGCTCGCTACCACGCCCGGCTAATTTTTTGATTTTATTGTAGAGATGAGGTCTCGCCTGCCCAGGCAGGTCTCGAACCCGCGGGCTCAGGCAATCCACTCACCTCAGCCTCCCAAAGGCACAGGATTACAGGCTGAGCCACCGAGCCCGGCTTCCTGTTGTGTTTTAATCGTCTTACAAGGATATGGTAATTAAACCTGTATGGTGGTTGTTCAAAGAATAGGCTAGATCAATGAAACAGATAAGTCCAAATATGATCTTATTATGTGAATAATACAGAATACCTCACAAGTCAATGAAGAAGACAAAGGTCAGTCAATATATGATATAAAAACAGCTGTTTAACAGTTTGGAGCATGATAATCTAAATTCTAATTTGTTTTTAAAGAAAGCCAATCACATCTGATCGTTTTTTTACTTCAAATGGACATTATATGAAACATAATTAAAACCAAGATGTGACTGGCACAATTATAGTATTATATGCTACTTCTGTATGTCCAAAAAATAGGTAAAGCAAAAAGGCAAAATATTGCAAAGGATTCATATGTTTTATATGCAAGTAAAGATATACAGTCATACGTAACTACGGGATACATTCTGAGAAATGCATTGTTAGGTGATTTTGTCACGTGACCATCATAGGGCGCAATACACAAGTCTAAACGGTGTAGCCTATTCCACACCTAGACTGGAGGGTATGGCCTGTTGCTCGTAGGCTGAAGACCTATACAGCATGTTAACATGCGAGCACTGTAGTCAACTGGAACACAACGGTGAGTATTTGTATATTTAAACATAAAAAAGGTACAATATAAATATGGTATTAAAAGATAAAAAAGGGTACACCTGTGTAGGGCACTTCCCATGAACAGAGCTTGCAAGACTGAATGTTGCTTTGGGTGAGTCTGTGAGTGAGTGGTGAGTGGATGTGAAGGCCTGGGACACGACAAGTCCACTGCTGTAGACTTCATAAACACTCTCTCTCAGACTACACACGATTTACTTTTAAAATAGTCTTTTTCTTCAATATAAAATGAACCTTAACTTAACTCTATGACTACCATCATATATGTGGTTTGTCAGTGACCAAAATGTTGTTCTGCAGTACATGGCTGTATTACATTTTACACAAAGCCAAGACCATAACAGAAAGTAACTTTTCCAAGGTCATGTGACCTTGGATAAGTTATTTAGCTTCTTGGCCCTCAGTTTCCTTCCTTCTTGCAGGGTATGGCAAAGATAAAATATATGTAAAGTTCTTAGCATAGTATCCTAAATATTATGGCTGCTCAACAAATCATAGCTAGTTAGGAGTGGTGGTGGTAGTGAGTGGTAGTGATAGTGAGTGCTCACATAACCAACAAAACATTAAGTCCACAAAAGATAAATGCATGAGAATGTGAACAGAGAATTCTCAAAAGAGGAAATAAAAGTCATGAACTTGGGAAAATGTTCAACCTCACCAAAAGTCAAAGAAATTCAAATCAAAACAACAAGATAACATTCCGGCCCACTAAATTATCAAGACATTTAAAAAAAAAACAATAGTGCCAATTGGGCTCGTTGGCTCAGCCTGTAATCCCTGTGCTTTGGGAGGCCGAGATGAATGAATTGCCTGAACCATGGGTTCGAGGCCCACCTGGGCAACTTGGCGAGACCTCATCTCTACAATAAATCAAAAAATTAGCCAGGCGTGGTAGTGCGTGCCTGTAATTCCAGCTACT
>NW_007250895.1:85983-88729 GCF_000164805.1 Carlito syrichta | reverse complement strand
GAGCCCAGCAGGTCGAGGCTGTGGTGGCCGGGAGCGTGCCACTGCACTCCGGTCTGGGTGACAGAGTGAGACTCCAACTCAAAAAAAAAAAAAATAGTGCCCCAGTGATGGAGGGTGTGTTGAAACTGGTATTTTCATACGTTGCTGATAATACATAAATTGATACAACCCTGTTAGGATGTGATGTGGAAATATATTGTTATTTCAAAAAAGACCACATGCTCTAGTCAATTAATTTCAAGACTGAGATTTTGCCTAGGAACAGAACCCCAAACACGAAAATAACAGCTATGTGCAAACAAATGTTATTCTTGAATAATCAGAAACAGTTGTAGTTATCCTTGAATAACTTGAAACAATCTGGCTGTCCAGCAATAGGAGTAAAGATAATACTCAGGAGATATGATGATTATGTTACTACATAGAAAATACTTACAATAAGATAAAATAAAGCTGGATACAGCATTTTAAGTGCATTGTATAGCAGAGAGAGAGATGGAAGGACATATTTCAAATAAGAAACAGTAATCATATTAAAGTCACTTGACTATGGATAATTACTGCCTTTAAAATTTAAAAATTATAGTTAACTCAAACTAGATTTTGATGATTTTTTCCAAATGGGTTCTTCTTTATTTATTTATTTTTTCATTTTAGAGTTGTGTGGTATATGTGAGGATTTGCTATATTAGAGATTCTTCTTTAAATGACAATAAAATTTAACCGCAAAGCTCTTGACAAAAGGTGACAGCTGTGAGTTTTTTATATTGGTCCTCTAGAGGGAGCATGAGTGCTTAAAATACTTCATAACCATAATGATCTGTTTCACAATAATCAAGAATTTTAGAAGTGCAAGAAAACATAGTAGAGGATCAAGTATAGATAATCTTGTCTTAGACACAGAAGAAAATATCTAGCTATAAATCATTTAGTATCTATTATTAGCGCTAATTTTGAGGGACACAGACTTTTTTACATCAAGTATATCTTAATGAGTTGAAGTTCCCAGTGGAGAGGAAAATGATGAAAAAGAAAATCAAAGATGCAAACTACTCTCAAAGCCCTCATATTCTTACATGGAATTATAATCTAATAACTTCCCCTCCTGAAGTTCCAGTGTGCTATTGGCCCATCTAATATATATATTTGTATCCGAGTCAAGTTGGGTTCCACAAAGCACCAAGAAAAAGAAAGGAAAGAATTTGTTGCTTTGGCGTGTTTGTTAATTTGACTACAGGTCTACCCAGGCAGGACAAACCTGGTCAAGGTTCCAATACTCCTCTCCTACTATATCAATTTCAAAGGGAGGTGGGGTTTAGCTTCACATGGCCCTCAGGGCTCAGCCACTTTCTAGTTCTGAGTCCACTCTAAATCTTCTCATTTGTTTGTTGGATTTGAAGGTCAAAAAACCTAATTAAGGCACATAATCTTTTTTTTTTCTTTGAGTCAGTCTCACTCCGTTGCCCAGGCTAGATGGTAGTGGCACGCTCACGGCCACCTCAGTGTCGACCTGCTGGGCTCCAGTGATCCTTCCACTTGAGCTTTCCAAGTAGTCGGAACTACAGATGCCTGGCTAATTTTTCATTTTTATTGTAGAGACAAGGTCTCACCAAGTTGCCCAGGCTGGTCTCAAACCCACGGGCTCAGGCAATCCACTTGCCTCAGCTTCTCAAAGTGCTGGGATTACATACTGAGCCACCAAGTCTGGCCCATGAGACTTTTTAATGGTTCTGACTTGAAGAAACCAGGTCAGTTGTCCTAATTCCTGACCGTCTACTTGCCATTCTTGCCAAGCCATTCAAATGTTCCTCCACGCCTGAAATTTAAATCTGAAAGTTAAAATGAAAGATGTTGTATTCAAGTTAATTATTGGACATATCCTAAATTATGTTGTACTTCTAGTGGCACTTTCATCATATTAGAGAAGATAAACCTAAACTGGTTACCCTTGTGGATTCACCCTTGTGTTAGGGTAATGACAGTCTAAGCCTTCTTTGAACAATGAATGCCCCCCACCCCCACCCCTTGAAACATAGAAGTGATCTCTATGGTGTTACTTTTGGCCTTATAGGAATGTCTAGTTCCCGTCCATCATATACCTAAATGTTTAAACGGCAACTTAACACCCTTGTCTAAGTCAATCATTTTTAACAAGGGTGACAGAATGCTGATTTTCTCATTCTGTCATTCCTTCTACATTCTTAGGGAGCATTCTTCTGTAAATAGAACTTTTCCTCATCATATGTTTCTTACAAAAAGGCTGGATAAATGCTTGATTCTTTTTCCTTAGTTTCCAATCGTCAAAGTAAGAAGTCAATTTACAAGATAACTCAAATGTTGACTTATTTGTTCTCTTTTTGGCTTTCTCCCTCCTTTTTAGTATCTGTAGAGAGACATCTATTTTTAAAATTCAGATTCAGTTTATTGAATCATTGTTCTTTTTGTTCAAATTGTTGCAAATTTGGACAGTGGCTGGGCTCCCTATTTGGACATGTTTATTTTTATTTATTTATTTTTTTAAATTTTTTTTATTTTATTTTTTTTATTATGAAGTTGTGGGATACAGTTAAGGGTTAGGTATACAATTGTGTTTCATTCAGGCACCCTGTTGATATGGGGTGTTTCCCCATTCCCAGACAGATATTTGCTACTGTTAATCCCATCTCCCTCCCCCCACCATAGTTTCCCAGTACGGTCAGTCATTTTCGTATAGTATTGCATTGGATGTTTAAGGTCCATTACATGA
>NW_007250895.1:81399-85732 GCF_000164805.1 Carlito syrichta | reverse complement strand
GATAATTGCCATTCTGACTGGGGTTAGGTGGTATCTCAGTGTGGTTTTGATTTGCATCTGGACATGTTTTTAAACTTAGATTTTTTACAGATGATTTTCCTCCCTCTGGGCATTATCTCAATCCTCAATTTATGCTTAACATTTTTACTAATGTTCCTCTCTGTCACTGATTTAGACAATAGTTTGTGCTATATATCCGGGTATGTTTTATGTAATATAAAAATCCCTCTCCTTTTAAATTTTCAGCATACCAATTTATGCCCATAAAAAGTATTTATCTCTGGTCTGCTAGGTCAGTCATTTGTCCATTTTCTTTTCAGTTTTCAAAACATTATTACTGTTGTGTTTTCCACTGTCCTTGTCTTCATGGAAAAGCAGGCAGAAGCCAGAGCAAGAAGAGTCTTGCATGCCAAGTTGAAGAATTTAGACTTTTACCTGAAGGCGATAGAGAGACATCGCACAGTCTTAAGCAGGGGCGTATCACGACCAGATCTTTTGGGAATGATCACTGAGACCATGTAATGGAGAATTTAAAAGAAGCGCACAGGACTAGAGGCTGGAAATCTAGTTAGGAACCTGCAGTAATTCAGGTGACCAGATCTAAGAACATGGCAGCAGGAATGAAGTGGACAGATCTAAAAGGGGCTTAGGAGTGCTCACAAATAGGATTTGGTGATTCTTTAGACACAGAGCCAAGGAAGAGAGAAGAGTCAAGGATGACTCCGGGCTTCTGACTTGGGTAACTATGTGGGCAACGAGCCACCCATTGAGATGGAGGACAATGGCTGTGAGACCAGTTTCAGGCGAAGCAGAGCATGCCGCCTTTGTGAACACCCAGTTCCACCACATCTTAACCTCACAGAGACATAAACGACCACACTTTTCCAGCAGGCAATAACATAACTTTTCTACTTGAAAGCACCAACATTCCCTCCTCTTTCTTCAGCAATGTGCTCACCCTCTAACACTGATTCCACCCACCTACCTGCCCCTGATCCACAACCCCTGACTCCCACCTGGCTTCAGTGAAAGGAATGTCCCTGTGGCCCTTTGTGACACTCTCTCCTTGAGTGCTAGATCTTTCCTCTCTCACATTTGTGAGGCTTCTGCCCTGAACTTTACTGAACTTTCTCTTCCTATTATCTCTTTCAATCAATTTTAACCGACTTAAGAAGCAGACTTCTCTTGACCCCATGGCACCTCCAGCCACCACTGAATTTCTCAGCACCCTCAAAGCTCTTGAAACCCTTTCATATTGCTGTCTTGGCTCCTGTCTTTGCTTTCTCACCTTTCATTCTCTCCCCTGGTGCTTCTCTAATCAGATTTCTGTCCCTGCCACTCCACCCAAAGAGTTCTCATCAGGGTCCCCAATGTAGGTGCGTCCTGCAAAAGTCAAGGCACACATCGTATTTATTATATTTTAGTTTAGTTTAGTTTTTTTGAGTTGGAGTCTCACTCTGTTGCCAAGGCCAGAGTGCAGTGGCAAGATCACAGCTCACCATAGCCTCGAACTCTTAGACTCAGGCAATCCTTCTGCCTCAGCCTCCCACATAGCTGGGACTACAGGTACACACCACCATGCCCAGTTAATTTTTTAATTTTTTGTAAAGACAAGGTCTCACTATGTTGCCCAGGCTGGTTTTGAACTCCTAAGCTCAAGCCATCCTTCCACCTTGGCCTCCCAAAGTGCTGGGATTACAGCCACGAGTCACCATACCCAGCCCTGCACACATCTTAGATCTTCTAGCAGCACTGGTCGAGTCCCCCACTCCCTCCTTCGTTCATTCAGCACATATTTACTGAGTATTTACTTCATGCCAGGCACGGTTCTAATCCTTGGGACACATCAGTGAACTAAAAAGACAAAGATCCCTGCCCTCAGCAGACTTACATTCTATATAAGGGAAAAACAGATAAAAGGCAAAAACCAATAAATAACTAAATTATATGCTCCATTCGAAGGCAATAAAGGCCATGGAAAAGAACAAATATCGAACTCAGTAATGGTCTTGAGGAGTTTCCCTTTTAACACATCATTATCACTATAACAAAACACATCCTACATAACAACATTTAATATCCGATCAAAGTATAGGATATGTCTCTGAATCCCCCCATAAGAAATGAATCCCGCTTCCATCTGCCATCTTTCTTCAGTCAGCACTCTTCTCTCTCCTGCTTCTCCTGGATTGGATGTGAGAAAAGACGAAGGAACAGTGGAAGCTCACGAGAAAGGAGAGTGAGGTTTATCATTTCCCAGCGTGTGACACTGTGTATCGGGTCCTGGGTCAGGCGACAGAAACAGAAGTGGTGAACCTCCAGGCGTGAGCTGACTCCTTCATCTTCTTTCCAATGATGTCAAGTGATCACTACTTTCTACTGGGGTAGAGTGAGGCAGGAACTCAGCGTATAATAAATGGTCCAAGGCTGAAATTCTCTAATACATTTTATCTTAATCTTAAGAAAAATAAAGCAATTGTGTCATGATAATAAAAGTATGGCTTTCATAGTAGGCATGGCAGATTGCAAAAATGTCAGCAGCCATTTCTTCCTTGCTGTGTGTGCACTGCTCCCACCTCTTGATGGAGCAGTTGCCCTCCCCTTTTATCCGGGTTGGCCCGGGAACTTACCCTGACTGGCAGAATGTGGTGGAATTGAGGGTATGAAACTTCTACATTACAGTTTTCATTTTCGCCCTGTGGGAGCATGGTGCTACCTTAGAAGCCAGCTCACGTTAACCTGCTGGACGATGAGACAAGACCTGAGGGTTGCGGCCTCCTAGATAAACCATTTCCCAGCCAAGCCACCAGATGCCCGCAGCCCTACAGCCACATGCATGATCCCACACAAGACTAGTACAAGAATCTCCTGGCTGAGTCCAACCCAACATGACTAACCCACTAGTCATGAAAATATATAATTATCGTGTTAAACCATTACATTTTGGGTTGGTTTGTTACACAGAAATAGGTAACTGATAGACTAAGTATTAAATATATATTATCTATTAAAAATAATTTGTTTTAAAATTGACCATGGCTCTCTTAATAACTCCAATTTTAATAAGTAAATTTAATAGTTACAAAGATCAGTAGCAGTGGGGAGAACATACTGGACCCTATATTTTAATGAAAAGTCCACTAGCCATATATCTTGGTATAAGTGCTTATTCTTACAAAAGTTAAACCATACTATACATAGTCTTTCATTACTTCATTCATTTAACATGTAGACATCTATCCATGTCAATAAACGTAGATATATATCTATATCTATATATATTTATATATATTTATATATATATTTATATATAGATATAGATATAGATATATTTTTTTTCCCCCAGAACTAAAAAAGGACTTTGTTTATTGAGGGCAAGAGGATGCAATCACTACAAAAATCAAAAGCT
The DNA here is from genome assembly GCF_000164805.1 of Carlito syrichta. Taxonomy (NCBI): domain Eukaryota; kingdom Metazoa; phylum Chordata; class Mammalia; order Primates; family Tarsiidae; genus Carlito; species Carlito syrichta. Next base: position 82,323 of record NW_007250895.1, on the reverse strand, counting down.
TATCTGGCCTTCAATTAACTTCTCTTCTCTGCTTGTCAAATGGGAGTTGGATTTTGTTTGTACATTTTCTAAGAGTCCTGATTTGCTCACAGAATCCTTATACAGGGGGAAGCTTTGGGCAGATTCCTTCAGTGACCCTTTGGGATAACTCTTAGCAGGGTGGGAGGCATTGTTCGGTTCTGTCTACTTCTTTCCCTTCTGTTTCATGTGTACTACAAAATAGTCGTTACACGCAATGGTGAGGCCAGGATGAGCAAAAAGAAGTTCTGGAAGCCCACTTTGCCTCTTGGCATTGGTCCAGGACCTTCATTATTTTGTCCATGGCCAGAGGGTCTTTCTGATTTTCCAAAAATCCAGGGAACTCCTTTTCCATGAGTATTCTCAGGTCTTCCTTTGTTAAGTAGCCTTTATCCCCAGCAAATGTGTGAAATGTAAACATCGTGGTTTCCATGGCATGTTCCATTTGTGACATTTTGTGAGACATGTTGAAGTCTTGGCGGTGGGGCATGGTGCCAACGCTGGGTGAGCAGGAACCGGGCAGTGAGGAGTCCGCGGGTGGTGAGGATTGCGCCTTAGTACGTAGGGCCAGAGCTATATTTTTAAACAATTGCATAAGCCGGGTGAGGTGGCTCACGCCTATAATCCCAGCACTTTGGGAGGCTGAGGCAAGAGGATTGCCTGAGCCCACGGGTTCGAGACTAACCTGGGCAACTCGGCAAGATCTTATCTCTACAATAAATTATAAAAATTAACCGGGTGGCAGCACATGCCTGTAGTTCCAGCTACTTAGAAGGCTGAGGCAGAAGGATCACCTGAGCCCAATAGGTCAAGGCTGCAGTGGCCGTGAGCATGTGACTGCACTCCAGCCTGGGCACATGGTGAGACACTGACTAAAAAAAAAGGAAAGAAAAAAAAAAAAAAAAA